>NC_084620.1:45944700-46244700 GCF_033978795.1 Nerophis ophidion | reverse complement strand
TCCTAAACTTTGAGTTGACTTGCTGCAAAATTGAAACTCAGGGTTTTCGGTTCTAGAATAGAATATCTGAGTTTGATCGATCAAGCCTGAGTACCGTATTTTCTAGACCAGTGTACCCCAAATGGGGGTACTCGTACCCATGGGGGTACTTGAAGGTATGCCAAGGGGTACGTGAGATTAAAAAAAAATATTCTACAAATAGCAACAATTCAAAAATCCTTCATAAATATATTTATTGAATAATACTTCAACAAAATATGAAAGTAAGTTCATAAACTGTGAAAAGAAATGCAACAATGCAATATTCGGTGTTGACAGCTAGATTTTTTGTGGAAATGTTCCATAAATATTGATGTTAAAGATTTCTTTTTTTGTGAAGAAATGTTTAGAATTAAGTTCATGAATCCAGATGGATCTCTATTACAATCCCCAAAAAAGGCACTTTAAGTTGATGATTAATTCTATGTGTAGAAATGTTTATTTATAATTGAATCACTTGTTTATTTTTCAACAAGTTTTTAAGTGATTTTTATCTCTTTTTTTCCAAATGGTTCAAGAAATAATACTACAAATAAGCAATATTTTGCATCCATCCATCCATCCATTTTCTACCGCTTATTCCCTTTCGGGGTCGCGGGGGGCGCTGGCGCCTATGTCAGCTACAATCGGGCGGAAGGCGGGGTACACCCTGGACAAGTCGCCACCTCATCGCAGGGCCAACACAGATAGACAGACAACATTCACACTCACATTCACACACTAGGGCCAATTTAGTGTTGCCAATCAACCTATCCCCAGGTGCATGTCTTTGGAGGTGGGAGGAAGCCGGAGTACCCGGAGGGAACCCACGCAGTCACGGGGAGAACATGCAAACTCAACACAGAAAGATCCCGAGCCTGGATTTGAACCCAGGACTGCAGGACCTTCGTATTGTGAGGCAGACGCACTAACCCCTCTACCACCGTGCACTGTTATACAATTGAATAAATCAGAAACTGATGACATAGTGCTGTATTTTACTTCTTTCCCTTTTTTTTTTTCAACCAAAAATGCTTTGCTCTAAATTAGGAGGTACTTGAATTAAAAAAATGTTCACAGGGTGTAAATCACTGAAAAAAGTTTGAGAACCACTGCTCTTATCCTAGGGCGCGAAGGCTTATAAGGCGCACTGCCAATAAATGGTCTATTTTCGATCTTTGTTCATATATAGGACGCATTAAAGGGGTTTTTTATAAACCCCGTTTCCATATGACTTGGGAATTTGTGTTAGATGTAAATATAAACGGAATACAATGATTAACAAATCCTTTTCAACCCATATTCAGTTGAATGCACTACAAAGACAAGATATTTGATGTTCAAACTCATAAACTTTATTTTTTTGGGCAAATAATAATTAACTTAGAATTTCATGGCTGCAACACGTGCCAAAGTAGTTGGGAAAGGGCATGTTCACCACTGTGTTACATCACCTTTTCTTTGAACAACACTCAATAAACGTTTGGGAACTGAGGAAACGAATTGTTGAAGCTTTGAAAGTGGAATTCTTTCCCATTCTTGTTTTATGTAGAGCTTCAGTCGTTCAACAGTCCGTGGTCTCGGCTGTCGTATTTTACGCTTCATAATGCGCCAAACATTTTCGATGGGAGACAGGTCTGGACTGTAGGTGGGCCAGGAAAGTACCCACACTCTTTTTTTTACAAAGCCACGCTGTTGTAACACTTGTCTTGCTGAAATAAGCAGAGGCGTCCATGATAACATTGCTTGGATGACAACATATGTTGTTCCAAAACCTGTATGGACCTTTCAGCATTAATCGTGCCTTCACAGATGTGTAAGTTACCCATGCCTTGGGCACTAATACACCCCCATACCATCACACATGCTGGCTTTTGAACTTTGCGCCTATAACAATCCGAATGGTTATTTTCCTCTTTGTTCTGGAGGACACCACGTCCTCTGTGTCCAAATATAATTTGAAATCTGGACTCGTCAGACCACAGAACACTTTTCCACTTTGCATCAGTCCATCTTAGATGAGCTCGGGCCCAGCGAAGCCGGCGGGGATTCAGGATATAGTTGATAAATGGGTTTGGCTTTGCATAGAAGAGCTTTAACTTGCACTTACAGATGTAGCGACCAACCGTAGTTACTGACAGTGGTTTTATGAAGTGTTCCTGAGCCCATGTGGTTATATCCTTTACACACCAGTGTCGGTTTTTGATGCAGTACCGCCTGAGGTAGTATCATCGCTTACGTGCAGTGATTTCTCCAGATTCTCTGAACTTCTTGATGATTTTACGGACCGTAGATGGTAAAATCCCTAATTTCCTTGCAATAGCTCGTTGGGAAATGTTGTTCTAAAACAGTTTGACTATTTGCTTACAAAGTGGTGACCCCCACCCCATCTTTGTTTGTGAATTACTTAGCATTTCATGGAAGCTGCTTTTATTGTATCGCATTGATGTGTACAATGGCTATGAGTTGTTTTTTTTCCCTTGGCCTCAGTCTGAACCCCCTCTCCAGGGCCCAGGCTAAGACCGATTTTTTAATTTTATTTTAATTTTCTCCGGCTTCCTCCCACTTCCAAAGAGATGCACCTGGGGATAGGTTGAATGGCAACAGTAAATTGGCCCTAGTGTGTGAATGTTGTCTTTTTATCTGTGTTGGCCCTGTGACGAGGTGGCAACTTGTCCAGGGTGTAGGCCGCCTTCCGCCCAAATGCAGCTGAGATAGGCTCCAGCTTCGAGGTCGGTAAGCAAAAACAAATTATTTTTTACATTTGGCGCACCGGATTATAAGGTACACTGTTGTTTTTTGAGGGGGAAAAATATTTTAAGTGTGCCTTATAGTCTGAAAATTACAGTATGTTGACTTAATTCTGTATAGGAAAACAATAAAAAGGCATCATCAATGGAGCCTTGATATTGCAATTCAGCATGGTAACTGTTGGGAGAAAATAAATTATCTGTCTTTACCTGAAACTGAGAATGTGTGTCTATGTGAGTATTAAGGCTCCGTTTACACTGCACACCAAATCGGATTTGTTTGTTGCCCTCAAGTGACACAATTATATATATTTTTTCTTCAAATATGGTATTTTCGCTTAATATTTAGGCCAGGTAATCCGAATCCATGGGAAATTTGATCTTTTTAAATGTGACTGCAGTCTAAACGTAAAGAAAACACCAATACCAAATAAATAACTGTATATCCATCCATCCATTTTCTACAGTTTGTCCCCGTATATTTTAGACCAGTTTGCTTATTAAGTAGTGTGTACTAAACATGAAGATATACTTCATAAAATAAACAAAATAATTTCAAATTTCAGATTTGAGAATGTGATTAAATCAAGTACACCAAATACAGGCAGGGTTTTAACTGCAAAAAAAACATAGAAAAAGAAATAACATTTATAAAACGAGATTAGTAAATAAAAACTAGGTCAAATGCTACACAGCACCTACATCACTTTAAGGGGGGACCTGTGATGATTTTAGTCTACATTTTAAACAATTCTTTGTGGTCCAGGTAAGGTTTGGTGTTAGCGGGGGTGTATATTGTAGCGTCCCGGAAGAGTTAGTGCTGCAAGGGGTCCTGGGTATTTTTTCTGTTATGTTTATGTTGTGCTACGGTGCGGATGTTCTCCCGAAATCTGTTTGTCATTCTTGTTTGGTGTGGGTTGACAGTGTGGCGCATATTTGTAAGAGTGTGAAAGTTGTTTATATGGCCACCCTCAGTGTGACTTGTATGGCTGTTGACCAAGTATGCATTCACTTGTTTGTGTGAAAAAGCCGTCGATGTTATGTGAGTGGGCCGGCACGCTGTTTTTATGGGGGATAAGCTGACGTGACGACATGTTTAGAGGACGCTAAAGGCAGAGCCTTTAAGGCAGGCTTCCAATATTGTTGACCGGGTGGAAATCGGGAGAAATTCGGGAGAATATTTGCCCCGGAAGATTTTCGGAAGGGACACTGAAATTCGTGAGTCTCCTGGAAAAATCGGGAGGGTTGGCAAGTATGGTGGTAGGTCACATAAGATGTCAGGCCTCAAGTCCTCTATTGTTGTGCCTGTACCAAAAAAAAAAAAAAAATCAGGTATCACCTGCCTCAATGACGTCTCTGTGACCCCAGTTATTATGTAGTGCTTTGAGGGGATCCTCCTGAAGCACATCAAGGACGCCAGCCCTGCCAGTCTAGACAGCCTGCAGTTGGCTTACAGGGAGAATTGTTCCACGGCAGATGCTGACTCACCTCCAGTACCTGAACGCGTATGTTAGAATGCCCTTTGTGGACCTTAATTAAACTTTCAATACTGTCCTCCCAGTCATGCTGGCACTGGCAACATGGGACTGTCTACCCCATTCTGCTTGTGGATCAAAGATTTCCTCACCAACCAGCCACAGGTGGTGCGGATAGGCGACTCCATCTCCTCCCCACTGATTCTTATCACCGGTACGCCGCAGTTTTGTGTGCTCTGCTCTGCCCTATTTACCCTCTTTTCGCACGATTGTTCTGACATCCTCTCCACAAATATGGTTGTAGAGTTTGTAGAGGGTCTTATATCCGATGATGATGAATCCCATTACAGACAGGAGGTAATGAACCTACAAAACCCAAAACCAGTGAAGTTGTGTAAATGGTAAAAAGAAACAGAATACAATGATTTGCAAATCCTTTTCGACCTTTTATTAAATTGAATAGACTGCAATGAAAAAATACTTGACGTTTGAACTGGAAAACAAGTGACCGCCGATGATATCTTGAAGCACACGCAACAAAAACAAAATGAAACCCTTTTTTTTTTAATCCTATTTTTCCTGAGCTGAACTCAAATATAGAAAATGCTGGGGGGAAATGAATTGGCACATACTACCGTATTTTTCGAACTATAAGTTGAAATTTTTATTCATAGTTTGGTCGGGAGTGCGACTTATACTCAGGAGCGACTTATGTGTGAAATTATTAACACATTACCGTAAAATATCAAATAATATCATTTACAAACCCCGTTTCCATATGAGTTGGAAAATTGTGTAAAATGAAAATATAAACGGAATACAATGATTTGCAAATCCTTTTCAACCCATATTCAGTTGAATATGCTACAAAGACAACATATTTGATGTTCAAACTGATAAACTTTTTTTTGTTACAAATAATCGTTAACTTTAAAATTTGATGCCAGCAACACGTGACAAAGAATTTGGAAAGGTGGAAATAAATACTGATAAAGTTGAGGAATGCTCATCAAACACTTATTTGGAACATCCCACAGGTGTGCAGGCTAATTGGGAACAGGTGGGTGCCATGATTGGGTATAAAAACAGCTTCCCAAAAAATGCTCAGTCTTTCGCAAGAAAGGATGGGGCGAGGTACACCCCTTTGTCCACAACTGCGTAAGCAAATAGTCAAACAGTTTAAGAACGTTTCTCAAAGTGCAATTGCAAGAAATTTAGGAATTTCAACATCTACTGTCCATAATATCATCAAAAGGTTCAGAGAATCTGGAGAAATCACTCCACGTAAGCGGCATGGCCGGAAACCAACATTGAATGACCGTGACCTTTGATCTCAGACGGCCCTGTATCAAAAAACAACATCAATCTCTAAAGGATATCACCACATGGGCTCACGACCACTTCAGAAAACCACTGTCATTAAATAGAGTTGGTCGCTACATCTGTAAGTGCAAGTTAAAGCTCTAGTATGCAAAGCGAAAGCCATTTATCAAAAACATCCAGAAATGGCGCCAGCTTCTCTGGTCCTGAGATCATCTAAGATGGACTGATGCAAAGTGGAAAAGTGTACTGTGGTCTGACGAGTCCACATTTGAAATAGTTTTTGGAAATATTCGACATCGTGTCATCCGGACCAAAGAGGGAAGTGAACCATCCTTATGTAGAGCTTTAGTCATTCAACAGTCCGGGGTCTCCCCTGTCGTATTTTACGCTTCATAATGCGCCACACATTTTCACGAGGAGACAGGTCTGGACTGCAGGCGGGCCAGGAAAGTACCCGCACTCTTCTACTATAAAACCACGCTGCTGTAACACGTGGCTTGGCATTTTCTTGCTGAAATAAGCAGGGGCGTCCATGATAACGTTGCTTGGATGACAACATATGTTGCTCCAAAACCTGTATGGACCATTCAGCATTAATGGTGCCTTCACAGATGTGTAAGTTACCCATGCCTTGGGCAAATACACCCCCATACCATCACAGATGCTGGCTTTTGAACTCTGCGCCTATAACAATCCGGATGGTTATTTTCCTCTTTGTTCCGGAGAACACCACGTCCACAGTTTCCAAATATAATTTGAAATGTGGACTTGTCAGACCACAGAACACTTTTCCACTTTGCATCGGTCCAAATTAGATGAGCTCGGGCCCAGCGAAGCCAACGGCGTTCTTTGGTGTTGTTGACAAACGGGTTTTGCTTTGCATAGCAGAGTTTTAACTTGCACTTACAGATGTAGCGACCAACTGTAGTTACTAACAGTGGTTTTATGAAGTGCTCCTGAGCCCATGTGGTGATATCCTTTACACACTGATGTCAGTTTTTGATGCAGTACCGCCTGAGGGATCAAAGGTCCGTAATACCATCACTCACGTGCAGTGATTTCTCCAGATTCTCTGAACATTTTGATGATTTTACGGACCGTAGATGGTAAAATCCCTAAATTCCTTGCAATAGTTCGTTGAGAAATGTTGTTCTAAAACTGTTTGACAATTTGCTTACAAATTGGTGACCCTCGCCCTATCATGGTTTGTGAATTACTTAGCACTTCATGGAAGCTGTTTTTATACCCAATCATGGCACCCACCTGTTCCCAATTAGCCTGCACACCTGTGGGACGTTCCAAATAAGTGTTTGATGAGCATTTCTCAACTTTATCAGTATTTATTGCCACCTTTCCCCAACTTCTTTGTTATGTGTTGCTGGCATAAATTTCTAAAGTTAATGATTATTTGCAATCATTTTTATTTTGAACATCAAATATGGTGTCTTTGTAGCATATTCAACTGAATATGGGTTGAAAATGATTTGCAAATCATTGTATTCCGACTAAAAGAAGACAGTAAATACCGACTGTGTCACGGTGAGACGTGACAGTATGCCTTCCCTCTCAACGGACGCCACCTGGCGGACCTCCTGGCTTGTCGGGAAATCTACAGTAAAAGTCAGAGATTAACGGTTTATCGAAAATGAAGGAACATGATACCCACAAACGTTGCTTGGGACCATAACCCTTCTCGTCGATCAGAAACTGGACACCCCTACCTCTTCTCCTGGCATCTAGAATGGTTTTGACAGTGAAGGCTGGATGACCCTCCAGCTGTCGAGCTCGGGTAGGCACTCTAGGGGGCCCAATGGAGCTGGACGCAGTTGGCTTGAGATGTGAAACATGAATAACGAGATAAGTCTTAAGTGAGGCTGAAAGCTTCACCTCGAATGGACTTCGGTGTTGCGCCAGACGGTGGGTGCGGCGCAGGTGGGGAGCTACTGAGTAATCCGCTGAACTGGCTTCCTGGGATAGGAACCCCAGGGGTTGGAAGCCATAGACCACATGGAACGGAGTAAGTCAAGAGGAAGCGCATACAGGGATTTTGAGGGCGTTCTCCACCCAGGGGAGTGAAGATCGACCAAGTTGTGGGGTCTTGGTGATAGACTCAGCAAAGGGTATTCTTCATGTCTTGATTTTGTCATTGTGACTGGCCATTGGTCTCGGGATGGTAATTTAAAAACACTCACAGTGGAGCTTAGGGACCTACAGAAGGCCTTTCAAGTGGCGCAGGAGAACTGCGGGCCTCTGTCCAAAACCACATCAATATGAATCCGATGGAGGCTTGATTAGGATTTAGACGGTTTTCAATTAGGAAGGAAGTTTGCAGAGAGGTATGAACTAAGCAAACTTGAAAAACCTGTCCACAATGGTGAGGATAATGGTACATCCATTTGAAGGAGGCAGTCCAGTGACAATCTTTAGGGCGATGTGCGACCATAGGAAGGAAGGAATAGGGCGAGGTTCCAGAAACCCTGCTGAAGACTGCTTGATGGGAAGATTGGTGAAGACGGAGCATGCGGCCATGAAGCGTTTGGTGTCGGTATAAAAAGGTGGACACCAGAATCTCTGGGAGAATAGGAAGGCCGTGTGTCTAATTCCGGGGTGACAGACTATTTTGGAGGAGTGAGTCTACACCAGGGCCTCCAAGCAAAGGAATGCCGGCACAAACAGGCGAGCATGAGGTGGCAAGTCCTTAACGGCCTCAGCAACACACTTCTCAATCTCCTTTTGCAGAGCTCCTAGGACCTAGGACTGTGTAAGGATGGTCTCGGGGCTGGGGGTGAGTCCTCCAGTACAGTACATCCTGGATAAGGCGTTGCCCTCCCATTTAGCAACCCAGGACAAAAGATAATGCAAACATGTTACCATGTGAAGAAGAGAGCCCATGGTCCCTGGTAGGGTTTAAGGCATTGGGTGGCGCAAGATTCCGATGATCCGTGTAGATGGCAAAAGACTGTGTGGTGCCCTCCAGCCAGTGCCTCCATTCCTGAAGAACCAGTATGACTGAAAGGAGCTCCTGATTACCAACGACATAGTTTTTCTCAACAAGTGAAAGACTTCCGTAGAAAAATGAACTCACAACCTACCCAGCTCAGGGCGGAGACTCTAACCACTAGGCCACTGAGTAGGTTTGTGTTGTGGGGTGTGTTGTGACATTTGCTGCGCCAGCTAGCGGAATGTAGGTTTTTAACTTTTTACAGTTTTCTAGCTCTCCTTCTTTTTCTCTATACCAGGGGTATGCAACATTCTCCTAACTCAAATGAATGCTCGCCCCTTAAAGCTCGTATCTCAAAGTACTGGTACATTGAGGTACCACAGTCTTAGCAGAAAACCATTAGAAACGAAACTAAAATGTAACAAAAAAACAACAACAAAAAACAATTTAGGTTATTTGTGATAAATCCAGACCACTGGAGTCATCAAGTATACTGCTGAACATATATACAAATAATATACAAATGGTCAAAAATAAATGATAAAACAATGACCATGAATTAATAAACGTAGACTCCAACTTAAACAAGTTGAAAAACTTATTGGGGTGTTATCATTTAGTGGTCAATTGTACAGAATGTGTACTGTACTGTGCAATCTACTAATAAAAGTCTCAATCAATCAATGAAATTACATTTACATTTTGCATTGTAGTTATTTAATGGACTGTATATATATATATATATATATATACATTTTTTTTTTTTTTAACTGAATCGTTTTTATTCTCTCCAAGTTCATATGCTGTGCATTTCTTTCACATCCATCTTGATGCCAAAGCTCACTTTTGTTATCACCAGCCTGTTAAAAACAACCAGCAGGAACACGCCCTGGTGTCTTTGAGCTGCATATATATATATATATATATATGTATATATATAAATATATATATATATATATATATATACATATATATATGTATGTATGTATGTATGTGTATATATATGTATGTATGTGTATATATATGTGTGTGTATATATATATATATGTGTGGGTATAAATATATATATATATATATGTATATATATATGTATGTTTGTGTGTATATATATATATATATATATATATATATATATATATATATGTGTGTGTGTGTATATATGTACATATATGATAATGGCGTATGATATATATATATTTATATATATATTCATATATATTTAGCCCTGTGTGTGTGTATATATACACATGTACATATATGGCAATGATAGGTATATATACACATAAACTCTGTGTATGTGTATATGTGTGTATATATATATATATATATATATATATATATATCCATCCATCCATCCATCATCTTCCGCTTATCCGAGGTCGGGTCGCGGGGGCAACAGCCTAAGCAGGGAAACCCAGACTTCCCTCTCCCCAGCCACTTCGTCTACCTCTTCCCGGGGGATCCCGAGGCGTTCCCAGGCCAGCCGGGAGACATAGTCTTCCCAACGTGTCCTGGGTCTTCCCCGTGGCCTCCTACCGGTTGGACGTGCCCTAAACACCTCCCTAGGGAGGCGTTTGGGTGGCATCCTGACCAGATGCCCGAACCACCTCATCTGGCTCCTCTCGATGTGAAGGAGCAGCGGCTTTACTTTGATTTCCTCTTGGATGGCAGAGCTTCTCACCCTATCTCTAAGGGAGAGCCCCGCCACACGGCGGACGAAACTCATTTCGGCCGCTTCTACCCGTGATCTTATCCTTTCGGTCATGACCCAAAGCTCATGACCATAGGTGAGGATGGGAACGTAGATCGACCGGTAAATTGAGAGCTTTGCCTTCCGGCTCAGCTCCTTCTTCACCACAACGGATCGGTACAACGTCCGCATTACTGAAGACGCCGCACCGATCCGCCTGTCGATCTCACGATCCACTCTTCCCTCACTCGTGAACAAGACTCCTAGGTACTTGAACTCCTCCACTTGGGGCAGGGTCTCCTCCCCAACCCGGAGATGGCATTCCACCCTTTTCCGGGCGAGAACCATGGACTCGGACTTGGAGGTGCTGATTCTCATTCCGGTCGCTTCACACTCGGCTGCGAACCGATCCAGCGAGAGCTGAAGATCCTGGTCAGATGAAGCCATCAGGACCACATCATCTGCAAAAAGCAGAGACCTAATCCTGCGGTTACCAAACCGGAACCCCTCAACGCCTTGACTGCGCCTAGAAATTCTGTCCATAAAAGTTATGAACAGAATCGGTGACAAAGGACAGCCTTTGCTGCCCATCTATATATGTATATATATATATATATAGATGGGCAAAAAAGTATTTAGTCAGCCACGGATTGTGCAAGTTCTCCCACTTAAAATGATGACAGAGGTCTGTAATTTCCATCATAGGTACACTTCAACTGGGAGGGACAGAATGTTGAAAAAAAAAACCCAGGAATTCACATTGAAGGAATTGTAAAGAATTTATTAGTAAATTATGGTGGAAAATAAGTATTTGGTCACTTTAAACAAGAAAGATCTCTGGCTCTCACAGACCTGTAACTTCTTCTTTAAGAAGCTCTTCTGTCCTCCACTCATTACCGGTATTAATGAAACCTGTTTGAACTCGTTATCTGTATAAAAGACACCTGTCCACAGCCTCAAACAGTCAGACTCCAAACTCCACTATGGCCAAGACCAAAGAGCTGTCAACGGACACCAGGAAAAGTATTGTAGACCTGTAGCAGACTGGGAAGAGTGAATCTACAATAGGCAAGCAGCTTGGTGTGAAAAAATCAACTGTGGGAGCAATTATCAGAAAATGGAAGACATACAAGACCACTGATAATCTCCCTCGATCTGGGGATCCACGCAAGATCTCATCCCGTGGGGTCAAAATGATCATGAGAGCGATGAGAAAAAATCCCAGATTCACACGCAGAGAGCTGGGACCAAAGTAACAAAGGTTACCATCAGTAACACACTACGCCAACAGGGAATCAAATCCTGGAGTGCCAGACGTGTCCCCCTGTTTAAGCCAGTGCAGGTCCAGGCCCGTCTGAAGTTTGCCAGAGAGCACATGGGAGAATGTCATGTGGTCAGATTAAACCAAAATACAAATTTTTGGTATAAACTTTGGAGGAAGAAGAATACTGAGTTGCATCCCAAGAATACCACACCTACTGTGAAGCATGGGGGTGGAAACATCTTGCTTTGGGGCTGTTTTTCTGCTAAGGGGACAGGACGATTGATCCAAGTTAAGGAAAGAATGAATGGGGCCATGTATCGTGAGATTTTGAGCCAAAACCTCCTTCCATCAGTGAGAGCTTTGAATGGTTGACCAAATACTTATTTTCTTCCATAATTTACAAATCAATTATTTAAAATTCCTACAATATGAATTCTTGTTTTTTTTCACATTCTGTCTCTCACAGTTGAAGTGTACCTATGATGAAAATTACAGACCTCTGTCATCATTTTAAGTGGGAGAACTTGCACAATCGGTGGCTGACTAAGTACTTTTTGGCCTTACTGTATATACATGTGTGTATATATATATATATATATATATATATATATATATATACATATATATATATATATATACATATATATATATATATACATATATATATATATATATATATATATATATATGTATATATACATGTCTGGAATAACAGAGAACGTGAGCGAGAGAGAGAGAAAGAGGGAGAGCAAGTCACATGACCTCCAACTCATTCCAGAGCTTCAGATAGAAGGCAGACATTTATTATTACACCACAGTGCTAAACAGCACAGCACTTTCAACAGCACCGAGCAACACAAAAAAGAGGCTCCATTCTGTTAATTTATTCTTTTTTTGGGGGGGGGGGAAGTGGACAATAAAATGCCAGAAGAGAAAGGTAAGAATGACCTTTAATCTTCATATCTTATTATTTTTATAGCAGGATGTTATGTAACAGAATTTAGTCGTGCTTTTGTCTGAATAACTGCTCTCAACAGGACAAACAAACAAATCCTAAGGGTGGGTAAAACAAAAATACAAAAGGTATATAAATTATGAAACATATATATATATATAGTACAAATAGGTAAAAATACCATCATGTAAACGCAGTCGTCCCTAATTTTTGTGGTTGATTTGTCACTGGACATAAAAGTGAGAATAAAACCTCCAGAATAAAGAGTGCACTCGATTTAGCAGGTGTGTCTTCATGAATATGCAGAACGTATGCAATACGGGGAGGAGAAAATAACTATTTAAATATTTAGCACATGCAGTGGGATTTATAAAGACTGAATCTGTACTGCGAGAGCTGCTTTATTCAGCAATATCATTTTATAATTTAATAGCTGTTGGATGATCTAATGGGCTGTATGCTGGTGGGGGTTGTTTTATTAGTTTTTTTCCTCTTTATGAAAAAACTGTGTACGCTGGCAGTCAGTGCCAGCATCTCCCAGGGTCCACCTTCAGCGCGCTAAAAATGTAGGCTCCTTTGTAGATACACCGCAAGACTGCTTCAAAAATACCCACACGATAACATGATTGTGCAATATGTGAGTGTCTTCGAGGTGAAAGCCACGTTATACACACACGCATCTCGGTTAAATAGGGCAGTCTGCACCAGCAATCGATTGTACACGCAGTCTTAGTAGATCCCACGGAACACGCCCACTAATAGTACACGCTAATAAGCTTTATGTTGTCTTTGATCGTTTGGTCTGATATAAATAGAATATAATAGAAATTATATTGAGTCGATACTAATAAACATACAATACATTGATTAAAATATAACCTGTATGGGTTGATATTTTTTATCATCATTATAATTCTTCAATGATCGAATCGCGGCACCTTGAATTGTAACCAAATTGCCTAAGAAAGTATACACTTAGCTAACGATAATGTTATATTTCCAATAGTTTATATCACAATATCTGCTGAGGGTAGAAAACAAGGAATAGCAATATATCCCAGACGTTTATCATAATAAAGCAATTTTGCACTAAATTATACACTGCAATAAAGTTAAGGTACCAATGATTGTCACACACACACTAAGTGTGGTGAAATTTGTCCTCGGCATTTGACCCATCCCCTTGTTCACCCCCTGGGAGGTGAGCGGAGCAGTGAGCAGCAACGGTGGCCACGCCCGGGATTAATTTTTGGTGATTTAACCCCAATTCCAACCCTTTGATGCTGAGTGCCAAGCAGGGAGGTAATGCGTCCCATTTTTATAGTCTTTGATATGACTCGCCCAGGGTTTGAACTCACAACCTACCGATCTCAGGGCGGACACTCTAACCACTGGACCACTGAGTAGGCAAAATATCAAAATTCCAGGTAAAACTAGACTAGATTTTAGAAAAAATATTAAAAACTACTGAAAATATCTGTCGATGCAGCTCGTTCATTTTACTTGATAAGACATCCCAGATCAGGGGTCGGCAACCCAAAATGTTGAACAAGCCATATTGGACCAAAAATACAACAACAAAGAAATCTGTTTGGAGCCACAAAAAATGAAAAGCTGTATATAAGTCTTATAATGAAGCCAACACATGACGTAAGTGTCTATATTAGCTATAATAGCCTACTATCAAATTGTACTGCGTCGCAGGCTGACGCAAATCTTCATTGACAGAAATGTTGAAATTCAATACACATTTTTACAACATTAAAAACCATTAGTAAATCAAAGGCGACTCGGAAGGTGAGATTACTCCTGGAAATGACTTTTAATGGCCAAAGGTATAGAAGTGTGTCCAAGTCAAAGGAAACGGCAGGCTGTCTTCTTTGAATAGATTTATTACAATCTTTGGCAAGCTCGGTAACGTTTGCTGTAGTCTGGAACAACATGGCTCACAAACCACTGAAATGCAGCCCATATGAGACATGCAAAAGTAAGTATATGCAAAGAGGGTAAAGCTAAAGGAAATTAAATGATCTCAAATATACTTATAAATGAGGCATAATGATGCAATATGTACATACAGCTAGCCTAAATATCATGTTAGGATTGATTAGCTTGCAGTCATGCACTGACCAAATATGCCTGATTAGCACTCCAACAAGTCAATAACATCAACAAAGCTCATCTATGTGCATTCACGCACAGCATAAAACTTTTGGTGGACGAAATGAGACAAAGAAGGAGTGGAATATTTTACTGTCGCATCACAGTCCACACTATGGTGGGTTCAAGAACCGCCGAAATTAGCAGGACAAAACGATGTTCACCAAATATTCTCATCAGTGAAGCATACACACTAACATACTAAACAGTGGGCTTCCTAACAATTGGGAAAGTTTGTGTCGTGTTTGTCGACAAATAAAAATATACTAAAACCAAAAAAATATTTTTCCATTTTCAATTCTTTTTTAAAAGTGCTCCAGGGAGCCAGGGTAGCTGAGCCCTGTCCTAGACGAAGATTTGAATATCTTCGTCTATGGGGACGGCGTGGCGCAGTGGGAGAGTGGCCGTATGCAACCCAAGGGTCCCTGGTTCAATCCCCACCTAGTACCAACCTCGTCACGTCCGTTGTGTCCTGAGCAAGACACTTCACCCTTGCTCCTGATGGGTGCTGATTGGCGCCTTGCATGGCAGCTCCCTCCATCAGTGTGTGAATGTGTGTGTGAATGGGTAAATGTGGAAGTAGTGTCAAAGCGCTTTGAGTACCTTGAAGGTAGAAAAGCGCTATACAAGTACAACCCATTTATTTATTTATTTATCTAGAAACTAGCAGGACTTTAAAATAAAAAATACGTATTTTAGCATTATTCCATACGCAATTCTTAAATTTAGCATCTTTGGGATGTTGCAGATTCTTTAAACAAGATTTTCTTTATGGGGGAAAAAAAAATAAAATCTTAGTTGAATAGATATTTTCTCAATTTAAACATTTGAAACTAGAATAGGCAAAATTATCATTACGTTAATGCAATGACTAAAGAAAGACAAGTAAATAGCTCTTAATACTGAGGACATTTCTAGAAATCAAAAGTCGAGGAAATTCAAATGTCTAGTGCTGTCCTTAGAGGCCCTCGCAGAGTTTTGAAGGTAGCGCCTTCCCGTCGCCTACAGCCACAGTAACACGTCACTTTCTATGCCAGTGCGATGTTTGCTCGCCTCTTGGAAGTTAGCACTTTTATGAAGGACTAACAGCTAACATTGACTTTTCACGGCAGTCTGATGATATCCATTAGGAAGAACACTGACATGTTATATCGTGGGTGGAAAATACAGCACTAAAGGTTTTTGGATTGAAGAAAATGTTGTTTCTAAGTAAATCTTTGGGTGTCACATGATTTGATTCGATTGAATTCTTGGGGGTTGCAGTACAATTCAGAATAGATTCTCCATTCAAAATCCCTACTTTTGAAATCCATTGGGTGCCAGTTTTATTAGTAACTACAAAAGCCAAAACCAGTGAAGTTGGCACGTTTTATAATTCCTAAATAAAAACAGAATACATTTATTTGCAAATGCTTTTAAAGTTATATTCAATTGAATAGACTGCAAAGACAAGATACTTAATGTTCCAACTGAGATTTTTTTTTTTAGGCATTTTTACCACTGTGTTACATGGCCTTTCCTTTTAACAACACTCAGTAAATGTTTGGGAACTGAGGAGACCATTTTTTGAAGCTTTTCAATTGGAATTCTTTCCCATATTGCTTGATGTACAGCTTAAATTGTTCAACGGTCTGGGGTGTCCGTTGTCGTAGTTTACTTAGACTTCGACTTAGACAAACTTTGATGATCCACAAGGGAAACTTTTCCACTCAGTAGCTCACTTACAAATGATGGAAACAATGGAAAGAACAATGCATGTATAATATATTTAATGTATAGTATAGGATATATTCTGATATATACATATATATCATATATACTGTATATATGATACGCCGTGTATATATCAGAATCAGAATAATTTTTATTTGTCCATTCCAACATGTACAAGACACATCAGAACTGAAATTACATTTTCGGCACAGTCCCGCTAAGAGCAGACACACATTACAGGAGGGGGACAAGACGAGACCGCCGACGGATCAGCCGGTTACAGCGCTCCTTAATATATATAACATGTATATTTATGCTTCATATTGAGCCACACATTTTCAATTGGAGACAGGTGTGGACTACAGGCAGGCGAGTCGAGTACCCGCGCTCCTTTACTACCAAGCCATGCTGTTGTAACATGTGCAGAATGTGGCTTGGCATTGTTTTACTGAAATAAGCAGGGGCGTCCATGAAAAAGAGGTTGCTTGGATGGAAACATGTGTTGCTCCAAAACCTGTAGTACCTTTCAGCATTAATGGTGCCTTCACAGATGTGTAAATTACCCATGCCTTGGGCACTAATACACCCCCATACCATCACAGATGATGGCTTTTCAACTTTGCACCTATAACAATCCGGGTGGTTCTTTTTCTCTTTGGTACGGAGGACACGACGACCACAGTTTCCAAAAGCAATTTGAAATGTGTACTCATTAGACCACAGAACACTTTTCCACTTTACATCGGTCCATCTTGGATGAACTCAAGCCCAGCAAAGCCGGCGGCGTTTCTGGGTGTTGTTGATAAATGGCTTTCGCTTTGCATGTTATGTCAAAGAAAACAGTTTTTCCTTAATAACATTCTACACAAACATTTGATAAAGTCCAATACAAATAAGTCAATAAAAGAAGTATCCCACTCTTCTATTTTCTAAAGTAAATCTGTACAGCAAATATAGATCATCCACATCAACAATATGTTGGCTGGACGGGACATAAAGAAAAAAAATATTTTTTTTAATCGATTAAGAATTGTTGCAAATAAGAATTGCGATTAATTTGAAAATATATTTTGGAAGCATTACTTAAACGGGATTTTTTTATAGATTATTTTAATATTTAAATGCACTGACAAAAACCTGCATACCTACAGACTAATAGACATTATAAATGTATGACAAATGTTTTAATTATTGTATTTTAAATATGTATACAATTGAATTGAAATGACCTATTAAGATGAAATGTTACTATCATCTGAAAAGAAATACACACAATAATTATGTTATATAAAAATAGATAAATATATTAAATGAATTGGGACAATAATTGAGATAATTCCCTGTAGTATGGTTTTTATTGACATTAAATATTTATATTTACATACTACAATAAGATGTTATATTTATATTACATTACATTTACTTTAAATGTTATAATCACTCTAGAGTACAGGTTGTCCCTCGATTTACGACATTCCACGTTCGTGTTTTATGGTTACTAACTCACTCCCTTAAAGAATTAAGACTGCATGCAAAGAAAAATAACTACAGTACTTGCATGAATGTGGTAGACTGTTACACTGAGAAGGACAACGTCAGTTTTGTTCATTTAATTTAACCTTTGAACTTTACCATTCCTAATGCCTCCCAAGTGTGAGGCAGACTCTCTCAGGGGTACAAGAAAAAATGAAACTGAAAGTGAACTTAAACAAGTGGAGGCACTAAACACTGGATGCATGCCCAGTTCATACACAGCGACCCCTCATCCAGGAGAAAGATGGTTTCTTTGAACATAGGAGACCTCTGCTCCTACCAAATGGACGGTGATTACTATGCAAAAGTAGTGGTTTCTTTATTGAGACTTCCTCCTTTGTTTACAACACACCTTCCAGTGTGCAAGACAAGCACATGGATAAAAGTAAGGAAGTTTTTTGGTTATTGTTTCGTTTTCTTTGTATTTTACGTTGTCCATTCTTTGTACAGTTAGAGTGAACTTGGTGGTAATTTAGCTCTAAGTTCCGACTTCCACTAAAACTGGTAAAACTCATTTATAGACCACAGGTAGCCCACCATGTGAGTTTCAACTGAAAATGATTTAATACAAATGAATACATTAAAATAGTTTCAAAAGTGTAATTATGTCTTGTGTATTTTTCATCCTAAAATCGAAATATTAATGTTAGGCTATTTTTTTTAATTGTACGTACTATCTGTAGTCCAACCCGCCTCAAGGACTTGCACTTAAACCTTGGAGCTCCAGTATGTATCGTTTGAGCGTTGAAACCGGTCGGATGGCATGACTGTTTCCTGTGAAAATACAAGACAATTAGGCCAATCCCTTGAAGGCGTTAGTGGTTTAGTGACAAGCTATTTCTTTTGTGCAGTGATTCAACCGCAGCCGGTCCAAAGCCCTGGGACCCAGCAGAAACCAGGAAGAGGCCCCATCCCCTGCCAGAACTGCGGAAAACCTTGCAAAGGAGAGGCCCTCCGAGTCCAGAATAAACACTTCCACATTAAGTGCTTTGTTTGTAAAGGTAGGTAACAGTCAACAGTGCATCCCATACTCCAGACGCGGTTCCTGGGTAAATGTAGCAATTGTTTTCCATGACCTCCATCATGCTTTTTAATGGATTTAAATTGGTGTAATGTTGAATGTTTTATAATGCATGGACATTGTTTATAATATTGCCAAAGTTTAGTGAGGAAGCTGTGTTATGAGTGACTGTGTTTTTGACAGTTTGTGTTGGTTGGATTTTTAAAAAATTTTCACACCATGACTAGGGAAGGTTGTTTGCATTGTGCATAAGTCCTTTCAGAGCATAATTACAAGTAGAGATGTCCGATAATTACTTTTTTGCTGCTATCCGATATTCAGATATTGTCCAACTCTTAATTACCGATTCAGATATCAACCGATACCGATATATACAGTCGTGGAATTAACACGTTATTATGCCTAATTTTGTTGTGATGCCCTGCTGGATGCATTTGGCTTTCCAAAATGAATCAACTAAAATTATGGAAAAAAAGGCCAACATGGCACTGCCATATTTATTATTGAAGTGATTAAGTGCAATATTTCTTTTAGCATGCCTCAAAACAGCAGCTTGGAATTTTAGCATGCCTCAAAACAGCAGCTTGGAATTTTAGCATGCCTCAAAACAGCAGCTTGGAATTTGGGACAGGCTCTCCCTGGGAGAGCATGAGGAGGTT
The DNA here is from genome assembly GCF_033978795.1 of Nerophis ophidion. Classification (NCBI taxonomy): domain Eukaryota; kingdom Metazoa; phylum Chordata; class Actinopteri; order Syngnathiformes; family Syngnathidae; genus Nerophis; species Nerophis ophidion. The sequence goes on along the minus strand of NC_084620.1, from coordinate 46,225,198 downwards.
GAGGCGAGCCGGATTGGGGGGGCGGAGTTGAGGTGGGGTTGTAGGGGGTAGCGGGGGGTGTTTATTTTAGCATCCCCGAAGAGTTAGTGCTGCAAGGGGTTCTGGGTATTTGTTCTGTTGTGTTTATATTGTGTTACGGTGCGGATGTTCTCCCGAAATGTGTTTGTATTCTTGTTTGGGGTGGACGGCGTGGCGTGGTTGGGAGAGTGGCCCTGCCATCAGCCTGAGGGTTCCTGGATCAATCCCCACCTTCTACCAACCTCGTCACGTCTGTTGTGTTTACGTAGGACTGTGTTTTTGACGTTTTGTGTTGGTTGGAATTTTATAAATTTTTTCGCATCATGACAAGGGAAAGTGGTTTGCATTGTGCATATCTAACTCCTTTCAGAGCATAATTACAAGTAGAGATGTCCGATAATGGCTTTTTTGCCGATATCCAATATTGCGATATTGTCCAATTCTTAATTACAGATTCCGATATCAACTGATACTGATATCTACAGTCGTGGAATTAACACATTATTATGCCTGATTTTGTTGTGATGCCCCGATGGATGCATTAAACAATGTAACAAGGTTTTGATTGGCAACACTAAATTGGCCCTAGTGTGTGAATGTGAGTGTGAATGTTGTCTGTCTCTGTGTTGGCCCTGCGATGAGGTGGCGACTTGTCCAGGGTGTACCCCGCCTTCCGCCCGATTGTAGCTGAGATAGGCGCCAGCGCCCCCCGCGACCCCAAAAGGGAATAAGCGGTAGAAAATGGATGGATGGATGGAAGGTATGGAAAAAAAAAATGGCAACATGGTACTGCCATATTTATTATTGAAGTCACAAAGTGCATTATTTTTTTAACATGCCTCAAAACAGCAGCTTGGAATTTGGGACATGCTCTCCCTGAGAGAGCATGAGAAGGTTGAGGCGGGCGGAGGTGGGGGTGTATATTGTAGCGTCCCAGAAGAGTTAGTGCTGCAAGGGGTTTTGGGTATTTGTTCGATTATGTTTATGTTGTGTTACGGGGCGGATGTTCTCCCGAAATGTGTTTAGTGTGGGTTCACGGTTGGCGCATATTTGTAACAGTGTTAAAGTTGTTTATACGGCCACCCTCGGTGTGACCTGTATGGCTGTTGACCAATTGTGCGTTGCATTCACTTGTGTGTGTGAAAAGCTGTTGATATTATATGATTGGGCTGGCACGCAAATGCAGTGTCTTTAAGACAATATTGTTGTCTGGGTGGAAATCGGGAGAATGGTTACACCGGGGGATTTTCGGGAAGGGCACTGAAATTTGGTAGTATCCCAGGATAATCGGGAAGGTTGGCAAGTATGACTTGGAGACGCAACTGCTCTGTACTTACCCCTATGTCCGTGTACCACTCAGTACAGCAACATTTTAAAAAGACATAAATTTACCTTTTTGAAACTGATACCGATATTTTCCGATATTACATTTTAAAGCATTTTTCGGCCGATAATCGGCACTCCGATATTTTTGGACATCTCTAATTACAAGTCATTGTCCTGAATTAGTCACATTAACCTTCTGATGATGACATTCTCGTAACATCAAAATCTGTCTTTTAAAAATGAATGTAATCTCCCTGCGGGCAAAATTCCTCATGACATTTGGCGGGCCATATCGAAGACGTCGGCCCGCGCGCCGTAGTTTGGACATCTCTGAGTTAGAGTCTGCAATTAAACCACTATGCATATTTTTGAAATGTGGGAGAAAGCTTGAGTATCTTGACAAAACCCACACACACATTGAGAAACATGCAAACGCCACACAGAAATTTGAATCCATATGTTCTTCAGTGACTGCGTGGGTTCCCGCCGGGTACTCCGGCTTCCTCCCACCTCCAAAGACATGCACCTGGGGATAAGTTGATTGGCAACACTAAATGGTCCCGAGTGTGATAGAGTCTGGTGTGCCATGGGAGAATATGTATTTTCACCTATTTGGGTTAAAAATATTTTTTGCAAACCAGTAATTATAATCTGCAAATGTGTTGTTGTTGAGTGTCGGTGCTGTCTGGAGCTCGGCAGAATAACCATGTTGCACTCTTCCTTATCAGTAGGTGGCAGCCGGTAGCTAATTGCTTTGTAGATGTCGGGAACATGGTTTATTGTGATCAAAATATGCAGATGAAAGCGTGAAGGTAAAAAGGCGTCTAATGCTTAAACCAAAAATAAACAAAGGGTGAGTGCCGCTAAGAAAAGGCATTGAAGCTTAGGGAAGGTGTCAAAACGGGGGCTATGGTGTGGTTTGTATTTCCGGAATGCAAAGGAAGGTGACGGGACATGGAATGAAGATAAAGACATATCTTAATTATTCTATAAAAAAAGTGCAAAATAAAGGCGCGCACAAGGCGGACAACAAACTTGGCTAAAAAACAAAAACTACTACAAAGGCAAAACTATGGAAATTAAACAAAAGACTCGCTAAACGTGACATGAATAAACAAAACTTACTTGGAAGGAAATGAGCAGAGCGAGTGAACAGAGCATGGAGCAACAACAATGATGCCAGGCTGACTGTCTGGCAAATACAAGCTTAAATAATAGTGACATGATTAACACAGGTGTGCGTGAGTCCTAAACAAATAAGGTGCGTGAGTCCAAATGAGTGCAGGTGAACTAATTGGTCGTCATGGTGACAAAACAATGGCGCGTAAACAGGAACTAAAAAGATTCTTAAACCAACAGAACATAACTAAACAAAACGTGACCACAGAACATGACAGAAGGCTATGCAAAACAAAACTAAAACTGAACTGGATGCAAAGTAAACAAAAACAGAATGCTGGATGACAGCAAAGACTTACAGCGTGTGGAGCAGAAGGTGTCCACAAATTACATCCGAACATGACATAACAATCAACAATGTACAGAAGACATGCAACTTCTATGGGGAAAATACCAACTAAACAGGAAAAGCCACCAAAATAAGAGCGCAACACAAGAACCATAACACTACACACAGGAAGAGACCAAAAAACCCCAAATACCGTAAGTCACAGCGTGATGTGACAGTACTTTGAGACAAGAGCTATAGTCATGCATGGTGGTTATGGTTTGAATTCTTATCCAAAACTTGCGAGAACAGCTTTTTATTGTCAATATCAACTACTGAGTTTAATGTTTTTGTTTTCTGCTGGTGGTCTGCCTCTGCATTTTTTTCGATGACAAAAATGTGCCTTGGCTCCAAACAGTGTTAAAGTTGTTTATACGACCACCCTCAGTGTGACCTACACGGCTGTCAACCAAATGTGACTTGCATTCACTTGTGTGTGTGAAAAAGCCATAGGTATTATGTAATTGGGCTGGCACACAAAGGCAGTGCCTTTAAGGTTTATTGGCGCTCTGTTCTTCTCCCTACGTCCGTGTACCACTCCGTACAGCGGCGTTTTAAAAAGTCATACATTTTACTTTTTGAAACCAATACCGATAATTTCCGATATTACATTTTAAAGCATTTATCGGCCGATAATTTTCAGGACTTGGACTATGGCGCAGTTTGTTTTCCCATGGTGCAAAGCGACTGGACTGGACAAGGTGTGAAGGTAACAACATGATTTAATTTTACTCAAAAAGGAACAAACAAAAGGCTGAGAACAAACTTGGCTAAGAAAACAAAAACTAGCACAAAGGCAGAACTATGCACGTAAAAACGAAAACACCTACTGTGACGTGACAAAACGAGCATGGATAATGTCAAGTGTATCAAGAGTGAATCAGGGGAGAAGTCGCCAGGCCGACTACCTGGCAACTATGGCTTAAATAATAGCGATATGATTATTGACAGCTGCGTGAGTCCAAACAAATCAGGTGCGTTAGACGGGAACACATAACAGGTGAAACTAATGGACGTCATGGTGAAAAAACAAGGGAGCTACTTAGAGTCCAAGAAAACAACAGAACAGAACCAAACAAAACATAATCACAAAGACATGACAATAATATTGGCAGTCCTGTTACGCCTGTTTGGCATAGTGATGCCGGGTTCGATTCCCTCGAGGATGCGTCGAAAATTGAACACAGCAAAAGGTATGAACTAATGATTTATTTAACAAAAGGTGCTAGAGAACAAAAATACTGGGGCTAAGAAAAGGCAAACAAAAGACGCTAGAATGAAAGCCAGGATAAACAAATAGTAAACTAAACTGGCACATAGGCACACAAAGGGGAAAACAAAACATTTAGCATGAGAGCTAAGAATGAATAAAATTGCGCAGCGTGAGAGCTCGCGAGAATGATACAGAAATTGCATATAAGCAAAAGTGCAAAGCAGACGTACCGTTGTGTGAAAACAAATTTGGATCCCAGACTGAACAACAAAAGAAGCAGTCTTATATAAGGCAGGTGATTAGTGAGGACAGGTGTGCAGGGCCGTGAGAAACAGGTGAAACTGATAAGCTACCATGGTGACCGACTTAAACAGGAAATAATAGGATCAGACGGAGAGTGAAAATAAAAATGGAACAATAAACAATAATATGTGAAGGATCCAAAGAGCGGATCTCAACAAGTCCGATATTATCGGACATCTCTACTAGAAACGTTATGATAGACCGCCTTAAAAAAACGGAATGGAATTTTGCATTTTTCTACTGAATGAGACACCCAGAATGTACATTAAAATAAAGAATGTGGATTTGGAGTTTGTATGTTCTCCCCGTGACTGTGTGGGTTCCCTCCGTGTACTCCGGCTTCCTCCCACCTCCAAAGACATGCACCTGGGGATAGGTTGATTGGCAACACTAAATTGGCCCTACTGTGTGAATGTGAGTGTGATGGTTGTCTGTCTATCTGTGTTGGCCCTGTGATGAGGTGGCGACTTGTCCAGGGTATATCCCGCCTTCCGCTCAATTGTAGCTGAGATAGGCACCAGCGCCCCCCGCAACCCCAAGGGGAATAAGCTATAGGAAATGGATGGATTTACAATATTAACTATGAAGGATAAAACACTGAATATTGACAACATAAGAACGTCACACCCTCTCTCGGTCGACATATTTTGCATAAAGCGAAATGCAACAAAATTGCAACACAAACAGCGAAATATGAACGGGAAGGGTAAAACAATCAACAACTTACAATCTGATACATCATTAAGCTTTAGAAGTTTGTTGTAAAAATCTCCTTCCGCGTCTGTCCCTGTAACCCACTTTGGAACCACTCTGTGGAAACGCTCCCCACCTCCACTGCTTGTTGCTTCGTCTGAGCTGCTGAGACCATAGTCACTATAGTAACTACTGTATTTTCCGATTATAAATAGCTCCAGAGTATAGGTCGCACTGGTCGAAAATGCATAATAAAGAAGGAAAAAAAACAAATATACGTCGAATTTTTGGGGGAAATTTATTTGATAAAATCCAACACCAAGAAAAGACATTTGAAAGACAATTTAAAATAAATAAAGAATAATGAACAACAGGCTGAATAAGTGTACGTTATATGACTCATAAATAACCAACTGAGAAAGTGCCTGGTATGTTAACGTAACAAATTATGGTAAGAGTCATTCAAATAACTATAACATATAGAACATGCTATACATTTACCAAACAATCTGTCACTCTTAATTGATAAATCCGATGAAATCTTCTTCCTCGATGTGTCTTCTAAACAACTCTGCGAACTCCAAAGGTATGCGCCGCTTCTTCTTGTCCTTTTCTGCTGCATATTTCATTACGTCCAGCTTGTAATCTGCAGTACAGGATTTCTTTTTCGATGCCATTTTTGTTCAGCCCTTCCCAGTTTTTATAAGTTACCGACAACGATGAAATGATCAATTTTAATAGCTACGGCAGTAGCATATAGCATTTAGCAGTTAGTATTCCATGACCCACAATCATACTTGCCAACCTTGAGACCTCCGATTTCAGAAGGTGGGGGGTCGGGGTCAGGGGCGGAGGCGTGATTGGGGGCGTGGTTAAGAGAGGAGGAATATATTTACATCTACAATTCACCAACTCGAGTATTACATATATATTTCTTATATATATATATATATATAATTCTAGCTATATATATTTTATTATATATATAAAGAATTTCAGACGGCACCTATCAAATGGACAGTAATAACTGTACTGTGCTTGCTGGTTATCTAAAAAAACAACAACAACTCTTACCTTTCACTATTTGAGTAACCTTTGTTCTGCCATTTATTTCTTCATTTTGCTTGTTGACGGTGCAATATATTGGGTCGAAGTCAATATCCAGGCGAGGTGATGGAGTTACGTCTCTTTTTTATTTTTATTTTATTTTATTTTAATCTTCTATTTTTTTATTTCTCCCATTCCCCCCCCCCTTGTTTACCTGTATCTCATCTTTTTTGTAAGGTGCGCTGGAAGCCGGCAGACCCGTCAGCAATCCTGTTCTGTCTCCCTGTAATGTTTGTTTGATTTTGAATGGGATTGTGCTGAAAATTGTAATTTTCCTGAAGGAACTCTCCTGACTAAATAAATAACGTACTATCTAATCTAATCTAATCTAATCTAATCTAATCTAATCTAATCTAATCTAATCTTTACTGTGGGCATCAGTCAGGACAGACTTAGGTGTGTAACACCACGTAAATCGTTGGCCAATCAAAAAGCAACCCCATAACGCTATAGCCAACATTCACCAGGACATGGCAACAGACAACATAGAATCACTCTATTACAGACGGCGTCGCCATGGTTCTTCAACTTCGTCTCCTTGTGTGTGCAGTTTTTTATTCAAATCCGTAGATGTTGTAACGTGATTGGGCGTGGCCTCCAGCTCCAGACGAATTTCCGGAGATTTTCGGGAGAAAATTTCTTCCGGGAGGTTTTCGGGAGAGGCGCTAAATTTCGTGAGTCTCCCGGAAAATCCGGGAGGGTTGGCAAGTATGCCCACAATAAACTTCTGCCATGACCCTCCCCCGCCGAATTCTTATTAATTGACGTGTATGTGACGATTGCTGACGTGTGTGTGACGATTGTTGACATTTTCTTCGTCTCTTCCGCGAATGAGATAAATAATATTATTTGATATTTTACGGTAATGTGTTAATTATTTCACACATACGTTTCTCCGGAGTATATGTCGCACTTCCGGCCAAACTATGAAAAAAACTGCGATTTATAGTCCGAAAAATACGGTACTTAGATTACCATAGTAACTTGTATATCATGCAAAAACACAGATTCCAACCATTGAAATACTTTATATAGTTCAGGACTTATGGTCATTTGAAAATATCACTGCACATCATAACTGCTTGGTGCCTCATCTGAGCTGCTGTGACGTAGATTACCATAGTAACTAATTAGATTACCACAGTATATCATGCAAAAGCACAGATTCCAACCATTGAAATACTTTATGTAGTTCAGGATTTACGGTCATTTGAAAACATCACTGCACATCATAATGTCAGCTACAGTTTCCATCTTAGATATTTAAAAAAATTATTTGGGAATGTCTGGCAGGCCAGACTTGGGCCTTAGTTTGCCCAGGTTTGGACTACACCCTTTAGAGTTGTAGCTTAATAGCCATTCTGTGGGTGACAACAGTTGCTTTTTAGATGCTAAAGTTCCATGTTCCAGATATATTGACCTGCTAATTTTGCCAGGCTTGGAAAAATCGTCCGTTCCAGCTACTCTGTTTTGGCCAAAGTCTTTGCAGTCAAGGTCACAAATACAAAGTGCGGTTATGCGTGTATGGAAGGTTGCACCATCATTCCAGAAATGACATCGGGGGTGTATATTTAACCCAGAGGACGCTTTGGCATGCATACAGCGCGTAACCCCACTCGACGTGAGGGGAAAGTCACATTCATACACCGCTTATAGCGCATACAGTAAAGCCTATTTCAAGCATACGATGATGTTTTGTACAGTCGGCTGTAAAATCACTCTCTCTCGCCTCAATTGCGTAAGTGCAGCATCGTGTCGCCATGTTGTCGCACGAAGCCAATCAGTTGTGAGTCACATGATTGCAATTGAACAAATGCACCAGCGATATTCCCCAACATACCCAACTCAAGTCCTTCTACTAACTCGGGTTCTTATGAGTCACTCACTGAAGTCCTCATACCGTCTACTAGGGTTGTACGCTATACCGGTATTAGTATAGTACCGTGATACTAATTCAGCATATTCAGTACTATATTGCTCTAAAAAGTACCTCTCTCCCGGTACCTGCTTTACGAGAAGACTAGCATGTTCGGCAGCACACAATCCCTGAGTGCTTACAAGCAGACACAGTGTGTCGACAGAAAAGGGAGAACGAACGCATTTTGCCTTAAAAACTAACGATAAAGGTGAAGTTATAACACTGAAACGCCCTCAGGAAGAGGTGCTTTAAGACATTGCTAGCTAGCGGCTAAAGTCCATCCGCAGTCTGCCGTGTTTTAGCTACTTCTAAATCACTAATCCTCGCCTCCATGGTGACAAATAAAGTAAGTATCATCCCTGCAGGACGAGGAATAGCTAAACAGGCTTCACTACACACTGTAGCTCACTGGCGTCGATGCTACTTGATTGCGTCCATATTTTTTAGCATTACAAAATCTTCTTTCGTTTTGTTTTCGCACACAAAAAAATGCAGCCAATATTTCATACAGATAATGTGTCAAGACACATATAAATATAAGTTAAATACACAGAGGATATAATTAAATTAAATTAACTCAAATATACCTACAAACAAGGCATAATGATGCAATATGTGCATACAGCTAGCCTAAATAGCATGTTAGCATCGATTAGCTTGCAGTCAGTCAATGTTCAAATATGCCTGATTAGCACTAGTTAAAGTACTAATGACTGTCACATACAGTACACACTAGGTGTGGCGAAATTATTCTCTGCATTTGACCCATCACCCTTGATAACTCCCTGGGAGGTGAGGGGAGCAGTGAGCGGCAGCGGTGTCCGCGCTCGGTAATCATTTTTGGTGGTTCAACCCCCAATTCCAACCTTTGATGCTGAGTGCCAAGCATCAATCAATCAATCAATATTTATTTATATAGCCCTAAATCACTAGTGTCTCAAAGGGCTGCACAAACCACAACACAAACCACTACGACATCCTCGGTAGAGCCCACATAAGGGCAAGGAAAACTCACCCCAGTGGGACGTCGGTGACAGTGACAATGATGACAGGGGACCAAAAGCAATGGATCTCGAGCGGGTCTAACATGATACTGTGAAAGTTCAATCCATAGTGGATCCAACACAACCGTGAGAGTCCAGTCCAAAGTGGATCCAACACATTAGCGATAATCCCGTCCATAGTGGAGCCAACAGGAAACCATCCCAAGCGGAGTCGGATCAGCAGCGCAGAGATGTCCCCAGCCGATACACAGGCGAGCGGTCCATCCTGGGTCCCGACTCTGGACGAGCGGTCCATCCTGGGTCCCGACTCTGGACAGCCAGTACTTCATCCATGGCCACCGGACCGGACCCCTCCACAAGGGAGAGTGGGACAGAGGAGAAAAAGAAAAGAAACGGCAGATCAACTGGTCTAAAAAGGGGGTCCATTTAAAGGCTAGAGTATACAAATGAGTTTTAAGGAGAGACTTAAATTCTTCTACTGAGGTGGCATCTCGAACTGCTACCGGGAGGGCATTCCAGAGTACTGGAGCCCGAACGGAAAACGCTCTATAGCTTTTTTTGGGCTCTGGGAATCACTAATAAGCCGGAGTCCTTTGAACGCAGATTTCTTGCCGGGACATATGGTACAATACAATCGGCAAGATAGGCTGGAGCTAGACCGTGTAGTATTTTATACGTATGTAGTAAAACCTTAAAGTCACATCTTAAGTGCACAGGAAGCCAGTGCAAGTGACCCGTATAGCCGCATTTTGTACCAACTGTAATCGTTTGTTAGACATGGGGAGATCCAAAAATAATGCGTTACAGTAATCGAGACGAGACGTAACAAACGCATGGATAATGTTCTTGTCGTCACTAGTGGACAAAATGGAGCGAATTTTAGCGATTTTTAGCGATATAAGCAGGGAGGTAATGGGTCCCATTTTTATAGTCTTTGGTATGACTCAGACGGGGTTTGAACTTACGACTTACCGATCTCAGGACGGACACTCTAACCACAAGGCCACTGAGCAGGTTTATAACAAGTAAATAACATCAACAAAGCTCAGCTTTGTGCATTCACGCACAGCATAAAAAGTTTGGTGGGCAAAATTAAACAAAGCAGGGGTGGCATAAAATATGTCTTTTTCTAGCAGCGTTGCCGAAAGTTGTACATGTTAACAAACTTGGGTAAGTTCAAGGACCACCGAAATTAATAGGACAAAAAGGCGCTTGCCAAATACCGTCATTTGTAAAGCATGTTTAATATTGTCATGATCCGTAGTCTGGATTTGTTTAATTGTGTTCTGTTAGTCTTGGACTCCTTTAGTTCTGGTTTGTGCACCTCCTGAGTTTAGTCACCATGGTTACTTAAAATTTTCACCTGCCTCTGTTGTTTGGGACACACCTGTGTCTAATCAAGAGACTACTATTTAAGTCTTTGTTGATCACTCATTCTGGCTTCATTGTTTGCGTCACACATTTGCCCAGTGAAGTGAATTATATTTATATAGTGCTTTTTCTCTAGTGACTCAAAGCGCTTTACAGAGTGAAACCCAATATCTAATTTTTACATTCAAACCAGTGTGGGTGGCACTGGGAGCAGGTGGGTAAAGTGTCTTGCCCAAGGACACAACGGCAGTGACTAGGATGGCGGAAGCGGGTATCGAACCTGCAACCCTTAAGTTGCTGACACGGCCACTCTACCAACTAAGTTTTGTTCCATGCTCTAGTCTGTGCCAAGTTATAGCCTTAGCTTCCGGTGCGATCGGCACCTTATTCTGTCTGTTTGTTTTCCGTTTGGTACCTGTTTGTGTTCGGTAAAAATGTAATTATGTCGTTACCGGCAAGTCCTATCCGGAGTCGTCCTCTTGCTTGCTGGGAGGACAACCCCCGTGTCACCATGTGACCCGGTCGTGACAAATATAAACTGTGGGTTTAATAACAATAAGGAAGGTTTGTGTCAAGTTTATCCTCCTACAGTAACCATATTAAAACAAAAAATATATTTTCCTCCCATTTTTTTCATTTTCATATATTTCTTGAGCCGCGGGGTTACCCACCCTCGAGCTAAGGGGTCTGGCATGTACATGTTGAGAAAGTAATGACGTAAGGTTCCCATTGCTGGCGAAATTACAAACCCTGTTTCCATATGAGTTGGGAAATTGTGTTAGATGTAAATATAAACGGAATACAATGATTTGCAAATCATTTTCAACTCATATTCAGTTGAATATGCTACAAACACAACATATTTGATGTATAAACTGATAAACATTTTATTTTGTGCAAATAATCATTAACTTTAGAATTTGATGCCAGCAACACGTGACAAAGAAGTTGGGAAAGGTGGCAATAAATACTGATAAAGTTGAGGAATACTCATCAAACACTTATTTGGAACATCCCACAGGTGTGCAGGCTAATTGGAAAAAGGTGGGTGCCATGATTGGGTATAAAAACAGCTTCCCAAGAAATGCTCAGTCTTTCACAAAAAGGATAAGGTGAGGTACACCCCTTTGTCCACAACTGCGTGAGCAAATAGTCAAACAGTTTAAGAACAACGTTTCTCAAAGTGCAATTGCAAGAAAATTAGGGATTTCAACATTTACGGTCCATAATATCATCAAAAGGTTCAGAGAATCTGGAGAAATCACTCCACGTAAACGGCATGGCCGGAAACCAACATTGAATGACCGTGACTTTCGATCCCTCAGACGGCACTGTATCAAAAACCGACATCAATCTCTAAAGGATGACACCACATGGGCTCAGGAACACTTCAGAAAACCACTGTCACTAAATACATTTTTTCACTACATCTGTAAGTGGAATTTACTATGCAAAGCGAAAGCCTTTGTCAACAACATCCAGAAACACCGCCGGCTTCTCTGGGCCCGAGATCCTCTAAGATGGGCTGATGCAAAGTGGAAAAGTGTTCTGTGGTCGGACAAGTCCACATTTCAAATTGTTTTTGGAAATATTTGACATGTTGTCATCCGGACCAAAGGGGAAGCGAACCATCCAGACTGTTATTGATGCAAATTTCAAAAGCCAGGATCTGTGATGGTATGGGGGTGCATTAGTGCCCAAGGCATGGGTAACTTACACATCTTTGAAGGCACCATTAATGCTGAATGGTACATACAGGTTTTGGAACAACATATACTGCCATCTAAGCGCCGTCTTTTTCATGGACGCCCCTGCTTATTTCAGCAAGACAATGCCAAGCCACATTCAGCACGTCTTACAACAGCGTGGCTTAGTAGAAAAAGAGTGTGGGTACTTTCCTGGCCCGCCTGCAGTCCAGACCTGTCTCCCATCGAAAATGTGTGGCGCATTATGAAGCGTAAAATACGACAGCGGAGACCCCGGACTGATGAACGACTGAAGCTCTACATAAAACAAAAATTGAAAACAATTCCAATTTCAAAGCTTCAACAATTAGTTTCTTTAGTTCCCAAACGTTTATTGAGTGTTTTTGAAAGAAAAGGTGATGTAACACAGTGGTGAACATGCCCTTTCCCAACTAATTCGACACGTGTTGCAGCCATGAAATTCTAAGTTAATTATTATTTGCAAAAATTTATGAGTTTGAACATCAAATATCTTTTCTTTGTAGTGGATTCAATTGAATATGGGTTGAAAAGGGTTTGCAAATCATTGTGTTCTGTTTTTATTTACCTCTAACACAATTTCCCAACTTAAAAGGAAACAGTTTTTTTTTTACATTTAGTAAAAAAAAAAAAAGTGCTTTGCTGACACATTATTTTTAGGGTTTCGTGGGTTACATAAAACGATGTGGGCAAATCTGGCCCCAGGGGCTTGAGTTTGACACCCGTGCTCTAAAGGCTTGCATCGTCATCTCTCTTTATTTCCAAAACATTTTAAAAGTCCAGACATGTGCAGACTGGCACAGGTTGGCGCATGATACCATGGATGTGCGGTCAATGAGTGTCTCCATGGTGACAAAAAAAAATTGTCATTTAAATATGGAGGTTTGCACCACTTGTCATCAACTGCGCACACAGTCCTGGTAGATCACCCGCAACAATAATAATAGTGTCATGACCTGACTGGTCTTGTTTTGGTTATAGTCTCCCCTATGATTAGTAAGTATTTATGTTTGTCCCTCCTTTGTTCCCGTTGCTAGGAGCGCTGAGCTCACACACCGGCCTCTGTTGTGTGATTAGGACACACACTTGCTGTAAATGCCCCTTCGTATACCACCACAGCGGATTGTTTCTTGGCCTTAAGCGACTGTTTAGACTTTGTTGTGTCACTTAAAGGAGCTTGTTATGTTTCTTGTTTTTGTAGACCAGTGTTTTTCATCCTTTTTGGAGGCAAGGCACATTTTTTTTGGATTGGAAAAAATCCCACTACAAAAAATGTTAACAAATGACACTCAGTAGTGTTTATTGACCAAATATGAAGCAATTGTTGGATATGAATTGAAAGCATAACCACTAATGCCACTAATTCTCAAAGTAGGCCTACACAACAACTAGCTCCCTGCTGCCACCTACTGACATGAAGGAGTATTACATGCTCATTCAGACAGCACAGACATTCAACAAAGGCACATTTCTGGCAGATTATAATAATAATTATAAGAAGAATGTGAATAGGGGGAGGCGTAGCTCGGTTGATAGAGTGGCCGTGCCAGCAACTTGAGGGTTCCAGGTTCGAGCCCCGCTTCCGCCATCCTAGTCACTGCCGTTGTGTCCTTGGGCAAGACACTTTACCCACCTGCTCCCAGTGCCACCCACACTGGTTTAAATGTAACTTGGATATTGGGTTTAACTTTGTAAAAAGCGCTTTGAGTCACTGGAGAAAAGCGCTATATAAATGTAATTCACTTCACACTTCACAATTAAAGACTAAACTTACCTGCCCAATCGCTACGAGTAAGAGCAATTTTATAGTTTGCATATGCTATTTTGCACATGTCATTTGGATCTTAGTAGATCAGATACATGTCATGTTTCCGGTTTTTTTTGTAAAGTTCTTTATTTCATTTTGTTGATGTTATTTCATACAAAAAATACATTATTGATCAATTCATGTTACCGTATTTTTCGGACTATAAGGCGCATTTAAAACCCTTTCATTTTCTCAAAAATAATTTGGGTCTGTTTACCGACCTCGAGGCTATTTTATTTGGTACATGGTGTAATGATAAGTGTGACCAATAGATGGCAGTCACACATAACAGTAAACTGCAAGATGACGCAAGTAAACAACACCAAAACTTAAAATTTTCCATTGAGAATATAGAACATTACACACGGCGCTCAAAAATCTATCAAAATGTTTTTAGTACGACTTCGGAAAGCTATGAAGCCGCACCGTTTGATGAATTGTCGGCGCATTAAACCTACGAGTATTATTATGGTGTGTGTATAAGGACCGCAAAATGGCACTGTGGAGGGGGGGCGTGCCCTGCGGGCCTGCAGCAGAACGGGGTGTGCCAGGACTGGCCTGAGAAAAAGAAGAAGCTACAAGGACTACAATGGCGGACGGGCTCAAATTTTCCGTAGTTATGTATATCCCAAATACAGATTAACAGGTACCGGAAGGTAAGAAAAGTTGGTTTTGCATATTATTGCGAAACAAAACACCAGATAATGAGTGCTACAAGGTGCATGTGGAGGAGGGCGTGGCCTGCAGGCCTGCAGCAGAACTGAGTGTGCCAGGACCGGCCTCAAAGTCAGCGACAGGTGCGTCGATGGCCCAGGTGGGCTTTATTATCTAATCACCTATCACTCTGTTTAAGCAGCAGCCGGGAGAAGAGACAGGGTGGGGGCTGGCGTGAGGGCGAGAGCATGCCTGTCAGAGACATAAAGATGATTGCTGGAAAGCAAATAAACAAGTGATTCAATTATAAATAAATATTTCTACACATAGAATTAATCATCAACTTAAAGTGCCCTCTTTGGGGATTGTAATAGAGATCCATCTGGATTCATGAACTTAATTCTAAACATTTCTTCAAAAAAAAGAAATGTTTAACATCAATATTTATGGAACATGTCCACAAAAAATCTAGCTGTCAACACTGTATATTGCATTGTTGCATTTTTTTTTCACAGGTTATGAACTTATATTTATATTTTGTTGAAGTATTATTCAATAAATATATTTATTAAAGATTTTTCAATTGTTGCTATATTTTAGAATATTTAAAAAAAATCTCACGTACCCCTTGGCATACCTTCAAGTACCCCCGGGGTATGCGTACCCCCATTTGAGAACCACTGACGTGAATCATAATACACACTTCTAATATTATTTTTTAGTGCCATCTCCGGGTTGGGGAGGAGACCCTGCCCCAAGTGGAGGAGTTCAAGTACCTAGGAGTCTTGTTCAGGAGTGAGGGAAGAGTGGATCGTGAGATCGACAGGCGGATCGGTGCGGCGTCCACAGTAATGCGGACGCTTGTATCGATCCGTTGTGGTGAAGAAGGAGCTGAGCCGGTAGGCAAAGCTCTCAATTTACCGGTCGATCTATGTTCCCGTCCTCACCTATGGTCATGAGCTTTGGGTTATGACCGAAAGGACAAAATCACGGGTACAAACCGCCGAAATGGCGGGGCTCTCCCTTAGAGATAGGGTGAGAAGATCTGTCATGAGCTCAAAGTAATGCCGCTGCTCCTCCACATCGATAGGGGCCAGATGGGGTGGTTCAAGCTTCTGGTCAAGATGCCACCCGAACGCCTCCCCAGGGAGGTGTTTAGGGACACCTTGGGAAGACTATGTCTCCCGTCTGGCCTGGGAACGCCTCGGGATCCTCCAGGAGGAGCTGGACAAGGTGGCTGGGGAGAGGACAGTCTGGGCTTCCTTTCTTAGTAGTGATGTGTTGATAGGGCGTCATGAAGCCTTTCGACACATTGCAAAACTGTATTGATACTGTGTCACTAAATACTGACATCTGCTGGACATTAAAAATCCCTACAGGCAACCGATGGACCGACTCAACTGACACTGATTTTATGACCCAGTACAGGGGTCGGCAACCCAGAATGTTGAAAGAGCCTTATTGGACCAAAAATCTGTCTGGAGCCGCAAAAAATTAAAAGCCATATTACATACAGATATTGTGTCATGAGATATAAATTGAATTAAGAGGACTTAAAGGAAACTAAATGAGTTCAAATATAGCTACAAATGAGGCATAATGATGCAATATGTACATATAACTACCTTAAATAGCATGTTAGCATCGATTAGCTTGCAGTCATTCAGGGACCAAATATGTCTGATTAGCACTTCACACAAGTCAATAACATCAACAAAACTCACCTTTGCGCATTTATGCACAATGTTAAAAGTTTGGTGGACAAAATGAAACCGAAAAAGCAGTGGCATAAAACACGTCCTAGAAAGTCGGAGAAAGTTGTACATGTAAACAAACTACGGTGAGTTCAAGGACCGTCAAAATTAGTAGGACAAAACGGCGCTTGCCAAATACTCGAATCAGTGAAGCATGTTTAATACAAACAGTGTACTTTATAGCAATTAGGGAGGTTTGTGTCATGTTTGTCCTCCTGCAGAAACCATATTTAAACAAAAAATTTATTTTTTTCCCCTCATTTTTTTCCATTTTTCATACATTTTTGAAAAAGCTCCAGAGAGCCGCTAGGGCGGCACTAATGAGCCGCATGCGGCTCTAGAGCTGCCGACCCCCGACCTAGTATATACAATCATATAAACCAAGTCATTGTATTTCATTTAGGATTATTTCATATCTTCATTTAAATAAAAATTAATTTTTATCTTTTGTAAGATACAGTCAATAAATATTGTGATCATGTATCATAACATGGAAATCTAAGAGAACGTGTTGGGAATTTTTTATTTATTTATTTTTTACACATTTTTATTCAAGAAAAACAGTTTTTCCATCGTACAAACTCCGTTTCCATATGAGTTGGGAAATTGTGTTAGATGTAAATATAAATGGAATACAATGAGTTGCAAATCATTTTCAACCCATATTCAGTTGAATGCACTACAAAGACAAGATATTTGATGTTCAAACTGATAAGCTTTTTTTTTGTTGCAAATAATCATTAACTTCAGAATTTGATGCCAGCAACACAGGACAAAGAAATTGGGAAATGTGGCAAAATATTCTGATAAAGTTGAGAAATACTCATCAAACACTTATTTGGAACATCCCACAGGTGTGCAGGCTAATTGGGAACATGATTGGGTATAAAAGCAGCTTCCATGAAATGCTAAGTAATTCACAAACAAGGATGGGGGGAGGGTCACCAATTTTTAAGCAAATTGTCGAACAGTTTTAGAACAACATTTCTCAACGAGCTATTGCAAGGAATTTAGGGATTTTACCATCCACGGTCCGTAAAATCATCAAAAGGTTCAGAGAATCTGGAGAAATCACTACACGTACGCGATGATATTACGGACCTTTGATCCCTCAGGCGGTACTGCATCAGAAACCGACATCAGTGTGTAAAGGGTATCACCACCTGGGCTCAGGTACACTTCATAAAACCACTGTCAGTAACTACAGTTGGTTGCTACATCTGTAAGTGTAAGTTAAAACTCTGCTGTGCAAAGCAAAACCCATTTATCACCAACACCAAGGAACGCCGCTGGCTTCGCTGGGCCAAAGCTAATCTAAGATAGACTGATGCAAAGTGGAAAGGTGTTCTGTGGTCTGACAAGTCCACATTTCAAATTATATCTGGAAACTGTGGACGTGGTGTCCTCCGGAACAAAGAGGAAAATAACCATCCGGATTGTTATAGGCGCAAAGTTGAAAAGCCAGCATCTGTGATGGTATGGGGGTGTATTAGTGCCCAAGGCATGGGTAACTTACACATCTGTGAAGGCACCATTAATGCTGAATGGTCCATACAGGTTTTGCAGCAACATATGTTGTCTCTGCTTATTTCAGCAAGACAATGCCAAGCCACGTGTTACAACAGCGTGGTTTGGTAGTATAAGTGTGTGGATACTTTCCTGGCCCGCCTGCAGTCCAGACCTGTCTCCCATCGAAAATGTGTGGCGCATTATGAAGCATAAAATACGACAGCGGAGACCCTGGACAGTTGAACGACTGAAGCTCTACATAAAACAAGAATGAGACACAGTGGTGAACATGCCCTTTCCCAACTACTTTGGCACATGTTTCAGCCAAAAAATCCAAAGTTAATTATTATTTGCAAAAAAAACCCAACGTTTATGAGTTTGGACATCAAATATGTTGTCTTTGTAGCGCATTCATCTGAATATGGGTTGAAAAGGATTTGCAAGTCATTGTATTCAGTTTATATTTACATCTAACACAATTTCCCAACTCATATGGAAAGAGGGTTTGTAATACATTTTAGATGATTTCTCTTCTTAGTCATTATTTCACGGCGGAAATCTTTCTTTTTGCCTGAGGCGGCTCCATGATCTCCGACAACGATAAATTGCAAATGACCAACGACAGAAATGCGGTAATTCTGTTGGCAGCAGCATCTCGTTGACAAATGCGCTTCCTGATAAACACAGATTGGCGCGCAGGCGTCAGTTCGACACCGTTCGCGTATCGGTCACGTGACTTTCTAAAAGCGGTACGCGCACCGACACAGGGTTTTGCTCTATGAGCTCGACCCATGCGCCGATACTTTGGTGTTGCCGGACCCATCACTACTGCTTAGGCTACTGCCTCCGCGACCCGACCTCAGCTAATCGGAAGAAAATGGATGGAGTTTGAAATGTTGTAATGACCAAGTGGAGTTACTCAGAGGACATGCTAACTGTTCTCATGCTCAGGTTAGCACATGTGCTAAATGTTAGCAATTTTATGTAAGCTAACATTTTAGGCTAACTCTGTTGCTCATTTTGTATGGTTACACCTAAAACTCACGGATTCAGACATCCGGAACCAGTCTTGAAAGTACTGCGCCTTCCGGAGACCCCCGGCCAGAGGTCGAGGGTTCAGATAGCAGGTCCATCAACATGTTGTAGTTCTTTATACTAATATATAACTAATGGTGTAAGAGTGTCCGGCCTGAGACTGGTGGGTCGTGAGTTCAAACCCTGTCCTAGTCCTACCAAAGACTACAAAAATGGGACCCATTACCTCCCTGCTTGGCACTCAGCATCAAGTGTTAGAATTGGGGGTTAAATCATCAAAATGTTCCCGAGCGTGGCCACCGCTGCTGCTCACTGCTCCCCTCAGGGGATGGGTCAAATGCAGTGGGTAATTTCACCACACCTAGTGTGACTATCAGTGGTACTTTAACTTCCACAAGTGCATTACATTCTTCTTTGTGGCCTGTTATGCAAAACGCTACTTTTTCACCAACAAAATGTTTGCCTCCCCTCTCCAGTGTGCGGGTGCCAACTGGCCAATGGGGGCTTCTTCCTGCGGCAAGGCGAGTACATGTGCACCCTGGACTACCAGCGCCTTCACGGGACGAGTTGCTTCAGCTGCCAGGAATTCATCGAAGGAGAAGTGGTGTCTGCGCTGGGAAAGACTTACCACCCGCACTGCTTTGTCTGCGCCTCTTGCAAGTAAGCGCGACCGAGTCAGAACATTTTCAATGTTCCGCACTCATTCAAAATAGTGGTGAACATTTGGAGACGAATATCTTCAGTCGCCGTCTGCCTCTGGCTCTCTTCCTTTCTCGCTCTGCGTCAGCTTCCCTCTGGCTCCTTCGAGTCTCTCCGCCTCTCTCGCCGACGTTCACAGCTGTCGCCCTTTTAAACAGTGCGAGAGGATTACTAAATTGTCCCCAGGTGCGCGATCCACGCACCTGATCTTGGTTGTGGCGTCGCTCTCAACGAGCCCCGCCTTACCGCTGGCTCGCTGTCCTCTCCTCCTCGCCGCCATCTTGGGCCGGGCTCCGGCGTGCCCTGCCTCTCTGTCGGACTGTCGGCTCCGCCTCTCCCCAGCCATCTACTACTCACCTGTCGCTGGCTTCGCTGCAGGCCCGCAGGCCACGCCCCTCTTCACAGTGGTCATTTCTAGTAAATACTGTCGGCCAGGCTCCTCCGCCTGTTTGGAACCGCCAGTGTCATATTGTCGACTTCAAGATGTATATTCACAGATTCTTGGATACTGTGCCACCCTCGACATGTTAGGAATATCTTGACTTTACCCTAACACCTTTTCTTGATCAAATACTCTGAAAAACATGTTCTTGTCCACAGGCTTGTTGATCGTAAACAAGGGTAAAACTGAAAACATGCAAGCAGAAAGGATGCATTTCATTAAAGACATGCGCACACAGCTAATTACAATACAATAACAAAATGCATTGTGAACTTTTATGGATAAATAAACACCACAAAATGTGTATTTTAGGCACTCTACAGCAAAATTTGCTTACTATGCTAACATTTACGTCAAAGTATGAAATTACGAAAATTAGCATGACTGACTTTTGGCCATAACACGTCTGAAATTACATCACAGCCAACAAATGACACACCACAATCAAATATTACCGTGCTACTCAAAGATACATACCAATGATATGACATTACCATGAATTGATTAATGTGGAACCCGACTTAAGTTGAAAAACGTATTCAGGTGCTACCATTTAGTGGTCAATTGTACGAAATATGTACTGTACTGTGAATCCATCCATCCATTGTCTACCGCTTGTCCCTTTTGGGGTCGCGGAGGGTGCTGGAGCGTATCTCAGCAGCATTCGGGCGGAAGGCGGGGTACTCCCTGTACAAGGCGCCACTTAATCGCAGCAGTACTGTGCAATCTACTAATTAAAGTTTCTATCAATCAACCAATCAATGATACTTTGATTGGCATGAGAATTGAGAAGATGAAAACGTTTGCTACCGTCACCGAACTAGCTTAAGGTAGACTTGAAAGGCGCTGCTTGTTGTGCACCGCTAACTCTGGTTCTGCTGCCCCCCGCTGTGTAAAACTGTAAGTGCACCTCACTGTTGCATTCCAAAAGTGAACTTAAACACTGGTCTTACGTATATTCTTAATACATTCAACAAAAAAGACAGAACAGGAGGACGAGTCGTGGAGGTTTCCATTTGCAATCAAAAGGGAACGCCTCCACAAATGTGGCTTGGCATTGTATTGCTGAAATAAGCAGCGGCGTCCATAAAAATAGGTTGTAAGTGGGACTATGGAGTTAAATATACACCAAGGCATATCCAATATAGTACATATTATCTCTACCACAAGTAAGCTTGTTAAAAATAGATTCGAATCGTAGGTCCTCTTGGGAAAAAAATGTTGATGTTCACCTACATATGGCCCATTGTTGGGCCTCCAAAATATATCTGTTTCTCAGCTGTACTCAGTTGTAATACACCACCTGCGGCAGTAATGACAATATCGGAACAAACAGAAGTAGTCTGGAGCGAAAGTCATAAAAAAGTGTCTTAAGCGCAAAAATTATGACTAACGTGATGAAGCTGTAGTTTTACTTTATCGACGGTTTAGTTAAAAAACATTTGCATTATTAATTCTGGTTATTTATTTTAGTACAACCTCTCTTATTTGAGTCCCTTCTTATGTAGTATATTTTGTTAGTTAAAATTGATCTTACCAGCCTGAATTAAGTCTAAGGTTTACATGTTGAATAATAATATTTGTGATTAATACATGCTTTAATTCTATTATGGTAAGGTTATGAAAAATAAAAACATGGCGAATGATAACAATTTAAAGTTTGTTAACGATAAACGTTTTGTGTATTTTGCCCCAAAAACCTTTAAGAAAAAGAAATATATATTATCTAGATATATTCTTGTTTTTAGACTCCCTGCAGTCATGAATGTGCCACAAATCATTTTTGTGTGATTTTAAATAGAAATGTCCGATAATATCGGACTGCCGATATTATCTGCCAATAAATGCTTTAAAATGTAATATCGGAAATTATCCGTATCTGTTTCAAAAAGTTAAATTTATGACTTTTTAAAACGCCGCTGTACGGAGTGGTACACGGATGTAGGGAGAAGTACAGAGTGCCAATAAACCTTAAAGGCACTGCCTTTGTGTGCCGTGCCGGCCCAGTCACATAATATCTACGGCTTTTCACACACACAAGTGAATGCCATCCATACTTGGTCAACAGTCATACAGGTCACACTGAGGGTGGCCGTATAAACAACTTTAACACTGTTACAAATATACGCCACACTGTGAACCCACACCAAACAAGAATGACAAACACATTTCAGGAGAACATCCACACCGTAAGACAACATTAACACAACAGAACAAATACCCAGAATTCCTTGCAGCACTAACTCTTCCGGGACGCTACAATATACACCTCCTGCCCCCCACCTACCCCGCCGACCTCAATCTCCTCATGCTCTCTCAGGGAGAGCATGTCCCAAATTCCAAGCTGCTGTTTTGAGGCATGTTAAAAAAATAATGCAATTTGTGTCTTCAATAATAAATATGGCAGTGCCATGTTGGCATTTTTTTTCCCATAACTTGAGCTGATTTATTTTGGAAAACCTTGTTACATTGTTTAATGCATCCAGCTGGGCATCACAACAAAATTAGGCATAACAATGTGTTAATTCCACGACTGTATATATCGGTATCGGTTGATATCGGAATCGGTAATTAAGAGTTGGACAATGTCGGAATATCGGATATCGGCAAAAAAGACATTATCAGACATCTCGAATTTTAAAGTAGGGGCCCTTATGTTGTGGAGCTTTTTACTGATATTTGTATGTGTTTGTTTTTGCTTTATTTTTGTTTTTGTTTTCAGGCAGCCATTTCCAGCCGGTGACCGAGTGACCTTCAACGGCAAGGAGTGTATTTGCCAAAACTGTACCCAACCTCTTCCTGTCCACAGTCCCGCGCCCATACAGGCCGTCCATAGTCAGTATAGTATCAGTCTTTGGCAACCCTGTGACTTTGTAAATGCTGACGCTTTTTGTTGCAGACTGCTGCGGCTGCGGGAAGGAATTCACAAACGAACAGTCCCTGGTTGCACTGGACAAGCATTGGCACCTAGGCTGCTTCAAGTGCAAAGTGTGCAACAAGGTCCTCAATGCAGAATACATCAGCAAGTAAGTCCACATTACGATTAGAATAGTACTTACAAAACCCAATACCAGTGAAGTTGGCATGTTGTGTAAATGGTTAATAAAAACAGAATACAATGATTTGCAAATCCTTTTCAACTTTTATACAATTGAATAGACTGTAAAGACAAGATATTTAACTAGTAACGTTTATTTTTTGAAAATATTAGCTTCTTTGGAATTTGAAGCCTGCAACATGTTTAAAAAAAAGGCACAAGTGGCAAAAAAGACTGAGAAAGTTGAGGAATGCTCATCAAACACTTATTTGGGACATCCCACAGGTGAACAGGCGTATTGGTAACAGGTGTGTGCCATGATTGGGTATAAAAGCAGCTTTCATGAAATTCTCAGTTATTCACAAACAAGGATGGGTTGAGAGTCCCCACTTTCTGAACAATTGCGTGAGCAAATTGTCCAACAGTTTAAGAACAACATTTCTCAACGAGCTATTGCAAGGAATTTAGGGATTTTTCCATCTACGGTCCGTAATATCATCAAAAGGTTCAGAGAATCTGGAGAAATCACTGCACGAAAGCAGCAAGGCCAAAAATCAACATTGAATTTTCAGTGACCTTCGATCCTTCAGGCGTCAAAAAGCGACATCAGTGTAGAGATGCAGCTATCGAATATTTTAGTTATCGAGTATTCTATCCAATATCCCGATCGATTAATCGAATAAATCATATTTTTGCCCCATTAAGGTTTAATTATACATGTTAAGATGTGCCCTCAATTATTGTGGTTGGCCTAACTGTCTTTTTACCCTAATCGCCTGTTTTCATAATTGAAGGCTGACACACACAGCTGAAATTCATCCATGGTTGATTGTGCCAATTTGTGTGTGCACACAAACAATGCATACACAATATAAAAAGACAAACCGTTTGGCTTAATTGTGTTTAATTTCCTTAACACCTGTTTTCATTTATTGAAGGCTGACACACACAGCTGAAATTCGTCCATGGTTGATTGTGCCAATTTGTGTGTGCTAATAAAAACAGGTGCGCTCACAGCCCTGTGTGGTGTGACCGCATAAACAAAGTTATTGTCTCTCGTGTGTTTTTGATGATTATTATACTGTGACGTTCGAATGGTGGTTTATCCACGCAAATCCGCTGAGCCGTTTTCAACCTGCCAACAATGCATACACAATATAAAAAGACAAACCGTTTGGCTTGATTGTATTTAATTTCCTTAACGCCTGTTTTCATTATTGAAGGCTGACACACACAGCTGAAATTCGTCCGTGGTTGATTGTGCCAATTTGTGTGTGCTAACAAAAACAGGTGCGCTCACAGCCCTGTGTGCTGTGTGGTGTGACTGCATAAACAAAGTTCTTGTCTCTCGTGCATTTTTGATGATTATTATATGGTGCCGTTCCAATGGTGGTTTCTCCACGCAAATCCGCTGAGTCGTTTTCAACCTGCCAACAATGCATACACAATATAAAAAGACAAACCGTTTGGCTTAGTTATATTTCATTTCCTTAACGCCTGTTTTTATTATTGAAGGCTGACACACACAGCTGAAATTCATCCGTGGTTGATTGTGCCATTTTGTGTGTACTAATAAAAACAGGTGCGCGCACAGCCCTTTATGCTATATGGTGTGACCGCATACACAAAGTTCTTGTCTTTCTTGCGTTTTTGATGATTATTATACGGTCCCGTTCGAATGGTGGTTTATCCACGCAAATCAGCTGAGCCGTTTTCAACCTGCCAACAATGCATACACAACATAAAAAGACAAACCGTTTGGCCTAATTGTATTTAATTTACTTAACACCTGTTTTCATTATTGAAGGCTGACACACACAGCTGAAATTCATCCGTGGTTGATTGTGCTAATTTGTGTGTACTAATAAAAACAGGTGCGCTCACAGCCCTATGTGCTATGTGGTGTCACCGCATACACAAAGTTCTTGTCTCTCGTGCGTTTTTGATGATTATTATACTGTGGCGTTTAAATGGTGGTTTCTCCACGCAAATCCGCTGAGCTGTTTTCAACCTGCCAACAATACATAAACAATATAAAAAAACAAACCACTTAATAATGACGACAACAGTTTTACATTTTAAGAATGCAGTGCAGTTAATTGCATTATTCAAATGCAAAATAGTAATCAATGTTCATTTTGCCATCATAACATGTTTGAGATAAAAACACACACAGATATATATATATATATGTATATATGTATATATATATATATATATATATATATATATATATATATATATATATATATATATATATACATATATATATAAAATTAGTTCAAAATTAATATTCCCTGAGAACGTTCAAATAAAACTATATTCTTAGTATCAAAAATAAAACATTAAGAAGAGTTTTCATTATATCAAACATAAAAAGTGAATTAGGTAGTGCCTTTAATACTGCATTTGAAATGTGCAACCAGTGATGAGTCACCACCAAGCAAAAACCGCTTATGCTCAGAAAAGTAGCGTCAGATTTACCGTCCGACCGACCAAACATTTGCAGAAATGTAGATCGCCGCCTATGCTATAGAGCAGACCTGTGCAAACTAAGGCCCGGGGGCCACATGCGGCCCGTTAAGCTTTTCAATCTGGCCCGCCGGACATTCCCAAATATTTTTTTTAGATCTTTAAGCTGGAAAGTTTAGCTACTATTATGATGAGCAGTGATGTTTTCTAATGACCGTAATTCTTCAGCTATGCAAATTATTTCAATGGTGGGAATCTGTGCTTTTGGATGATATACCAATTACTATGGTAATTTAATTAGTTACTACCGCCCGAACGCCTCCCTAAAGAGGTGTGTAGGGCACGTCCGACCGGCAGGAGGCCACGGAGAAGACCCGGGACAAGTTGGGGAGACTATCTCTCCTGGCTGGCCTGGGAACGCCTCGGGATCTGGACAAAGTGGCTGCTTAGGCTGCTGCCCCCGCGACCCCACCTCGGATAAGTGGGAGAAAATGGATGAATGGATGGTGGTAATCTAATTAGTTACTACGGTCATCTAATTAGTAACTATGGTAATATACGTCAAAGCAGCTCAGATGAGGCACCAAGCAGTGTGGGCGGGAAGTGTTTCCACAGACGCGGAAGGATATTTTCACAACAAAGTTCTAAAGCTTAGTGAAATATCAGATTATAGGTGGGTTTATTTTGTACCCTTCACGTTCATTTTATTTAACCTTTATTTCACCAGGTAATAATCCCATTGAGATCAAAGATCTCTTTTCCAAGGGAGACCTGGCCAAGGGGGCAGCAGCAAGGTTACAATAAAAACAGTAAACAACACATTAAACATCACATTTACAACATTAAAACTTGCTCATATGACACATGTGCATACAGACAAGGTAGACTGCAATCCTTTCACAGAAGCTTTAAACTCATTCAACAACAACAAAGGTTTGAAGTTGAATATTCGATTGTAGGTTCATTTTTCACTGTTTGTTGCATTTTTGTTGCGTTTTACTTGATTGTAAAACATGTCGATCGAAAGGGGGTGTGACATTCATATATTGTCAATATTCAGTGTTTTATCATTCATAGAAAAATGTAACGTATCGTAGCGTTTTTAGCATTCTATCAGACATTTTGGGAGGTTTTGTATAAATGTCCCTAAAAATAGATATACCGGCCCCCAGACACGTTTATTTCTCCAAATGTGGCCTCCCGAGTCAAAATAATTGCCCAGGCGTGCTATAGAGACTATAGTTGGTGCAAGTGCAAGCTTTCCAAGTAGCATGTGGCCTGACTTGAATAACCCGAATAACTTTGCAGGACTACTTTCGCGTGGTTACTATTGAAAGGCTAAGTGAACACGACAGCTTGGATAGCGTTGTTGGTTTTCAACACCTTTTGGCGGCATTTAATGACATCGCATCCTGGTTATCATAATGAATAACCTTTATTTTAGTAACACAACTTTTGCGTTTATATTTGATAATAGATGATTTACTTCGCCTCTTGACATCCCTCAAATCCGATGCTTTTGTGGTATGCGAGCTCCACTTGGCAATGTTTGCATAGGACTCCGTTTTACTTTGATTTCAGTGTGACGTGTTCCCACACCATAGACAGCTTTTGTCGCTTCTTAATTCCCTCGTTTTGCTCTGGCTCTTGTCCATTGCTTTCTGCGGCGGCTGCCATTGCAAGTTATGTTTTCTAAACTCGAGCGTATTCAAAAGTGGTGCTGTGCAGTGCAGGGGGTGTATGATCTGTGATGTAAACATGCTGTGCAACACCTAAACCAGGGGTCGGTAACCTTTTTGGCTGAGAGAGCTATGAAAGCCAAATACTTGAAAATGTATTTCCGTGAGAGCCATATCAACATTTTTAACACTGAATTCAACTAAATGCGTGCATTTTTTAAGTAAGACCAACATTTTTAGAGTACCGTATTTTTCGGAGTATAAGTCGCACCTGCCGAAAATGCATAATAAAGAAGGAAAAAAAACATATATAAGTCGCACCGGAGTATAAGTCACATTTTTTGGGGAAATTTATTTAATAAAACCCAACACCAAGAATAGACATAACTATAACATATAGAACAGGGGCCGGCCACCTTTACCACTCAAAGAGCCATTTTGACCCGTGTCACAAAATAAAGAAGATAATGGGAGCCGCAACCATTCTCGTGATTATCTGCTGATGGTCCCCCAGATAACAATAATAAGGGCGTGCAATGAAGCCACTGCCTTTGACGCCTTCTACAACATGTTCAAGCAGCTTGCCAGTCCAGTAACATGTTGTATGAGGCCTCCGCAGATACACGTACACGACTGCAAGGCATAGTTGTTCTACAGCCATACAGGTCACAGTGAACGTTGTGATATAAACAACTTTAGCACTCTTACTAATATGGGCCACACTGTGAACCCACACCAGACAAGAATGACAAACACATTTCGGGAGAACATCCTCACAGTAACACAACATAAACGCAACATAACAATTACCCAGAATCCCATGCATCCATGACTCTTCCAGGCTATATTATACACCCCACACCTCCGTGCGTGGGTTGGGGTGGGCGGGGTTGGGGTGCGGGGGTGTATAATATAGCCTGGAAGAGTCATTGATGCATGGGATTCTGGGTAATTGTTATGTTGCGTTTATGTTGTGTTACTGTTAGGATGTTCTCCCGAAATGTGTTTGTCATTCTTGTTTGGTGTGGGTTCACAGTGTGGCGCATATTAGTAAAAGTGTTAAAGTTGTTTATATCACAACCTTCAGTGTAACCTGTATGGCTGTTGACCAAGTATGCCTTGTAATCTCGTACGTGTGACGATAGAAGCAGCGAAATGCATGCGTCCGGCCGGCACGCAGATAGCATGGCGTAAAGGCGGGCGCGATGACATGTTGTGGAAGACGTTAAAAGTAAAGCCATCACGGCACGCCCTCAATATTGTAGTCCGAGTTAAAATTGGAGAATGTTAACCCCGGGTGATGTCCGGGAGTGGCACCAAAATCCGGAAACCTCCCGAAACAATCGGGGGAGTCGGCGATTATGCAGCTGAGCCACATCAGAGTGGCCAAAGAGCCGCATGCGGCTCCGGAGCCGCGGGTTGCCGACCCCTGATATAGAACATGCTCTACATTTACCAAACAATCTGTCACTCCTAACCGCTAAATCCCATGAAATCTTATACGTCTAGTCTCTTACGTGAATGAGCTAAATAATATTATTTGATATTCTACGTTAATGTGTGAATAATTTCACACATAAGTCAATCCTGAGTATAAGTCGCACCCCCTATGAAAATAACTACGACTCATAGTCCGAAAAATACGGTATAATAAGTCTCTAATTTTTTTAATAACATTGGTATTTATTGTACAGGTGCGGTAGAAAATGGATGGATGGATTAAAATGCATGAGAATGTTTTATATTTTGAAGATTACTTTTAACATCGTGGTTACCAGCGGAATTATTCATAACTTATTGTGTTAAGCAATGTCAGCTAAGATGTATCTGAGAGCCAGATGCAGTCATCAAAAGAGCCACATCTGGCTCTATGGCCCTACCCCTGACCTAAACAGTCCGTAATAAACTGTCACCAAGTATAGGTGACGAACCCCAAGATGCAGAGACGGCAGGCTTTTGTGCAGGAAAACATGATTTCCATCTATCCATCCATTTCCTACCGCTTTTTTGATTTGGGGTGGGGGGTCGCTGGAGCCTATCTCAGCTAAAATCGGGCGGAAGGCAGTGTACAACCTGGACAAGTCGCCACCTCATCACAGGGCCAACACAGATAGAAAGGCAACATTCACTGAAAACATGATTTAATGTCCAAAAATACACAAACCAGGAACCAGGAACAGGCAAACGGGAAACAGCTAACAGGAAAACGAAAAACAAGGAGCTAAGAGACAGCAAACTGCAAATAGCTATCAGGAACCAGCAAACAGGAACAGCTCACCGCAAAACAGCGACAATGACAATACTCCTGCACTCACTGGAGGGCAAAGCAGGTTTAAATAGCAGCCGGCTGATTGACAACCAGGTGTGGCCGGGTGCCAATCAGTCGCAGCTCAGGGGAAACAGCGCTCAGGGAGGAAAGCAGGAAACAACCAAAATAAGAGCGCTGACAGGAAATAAAGACAAACAGAGGAAAAACTGTCAGTGACAAACCTGACAGAAACGTGAGCTTTGACTACTGTTTACTAAACGAGGCAAAATGCCGTTAAAAAAACTTAACGACACCTCAAGGCAGCAAGAGTTCCTCGAATATATTTTGTAATCAAATGACTCGAGTTACTCGAGAAATCGTTTCAGCTTTACATCACATCAGAGTGTAAAGGACATCGCCACATGGGCTCAGGAACACTTCAGAAAACCACTGTCGGTAACTACCATTGGTCGCTACTTCTGTAAGTGCAAGTTAAAACTCTACTATGGAAAGCGAAAGCCATTTATCAACAAAACCCAGAAACGCCGCCGGCTTCAGCAACAGTCATCAGCAAAGCATTGTACAAACCCCAATTCCATATGACTTGGGAAATTGTGTTGGATGTAAATATAAACGGAATACAATGATTTGCAAATCCTATTCAACCCCTATTCAGTTGAATATGCTACAAAGACAACATATTTCATGTTCAAACTGATAAACTTTTTTTTTTGTGCAAATAATCATCCATCCATCGATCTATTTTCTACCGCTTATTCCCTTTTGGGGTCGCGGGAGGCGCTGGCGCCTATCTCAGCTACAATCGGGCGGAAGGAGGGATACACCCTGGACAAGTCGTCAACACAGATAGACAGACAACATTCACACTCACATTCACACACTAGTCATTAACTTTTGAATTTGATACCAGCCACACATGACAAAGAAGTTGGGAAAGGTGGCAATAAATACTGATAAAGTTGAGGAATGCTCATCAAACACTTTTTTGGAACATCCCACAGGTGTGCAGGCTAATTGGGAACAGGTGGGTGCCATGATTGGGTATAAAAACAGCTCCCCAAAAAATGCTCAGTCTTTCACAAGAAAGGATGGGGGCGAGGTACACCCCTTTGTCCACAACTGC
This sequence comes from Nerophis ophidion, assembly GCF_033978795.1. NCBI lineage: Eukaryota > Metazoa > Chordata > Actinopteri > Syngnathiformes > Syngnathidae > Nerophis > Nerophis ophidion. Next base: position 46,194,534 of record NC_084620.1, on the reverse strand, counting down.
GTGAGCAAATAGTCTTACAGTTTAAGAACAATGTTTCTCAAAGTGCAATTGCAAGAAATTTAGGGATTTCAACATCTACGGTCCATAATATTATCAAAAGGTTCAGAGAATCCGGAGAAATGGCCGGAAACCAACATTGAGTGACCGTGACCTTCGATCCCTCAGACGGCACTGTATCAAAAACCAACATCAATCTCTTAAGGACATCATCACATGGGCTCAGGAACACTTCAGAAAACCACTGTCACTAAATACGTTTCTTTACTACATCTGTAAGTACAAGTTAAAACTCGACTATGCAAAGCAAAAGCCATTTATCAACAACAGCCAGAAACACAGGCGACTTTGCTGGGCCCAAGCTCATCTAAGATGGACTGATGTAAAGTGGAAAAGTGTTCTGTGGTCTGACGAATCCACATTTCAAATAGTTTTTGGAAACCGTGGACGTGGTGTCCTCCGGACCAAAGACGAAAAGAACCATCCGAACTGTTATAGGCGCAAAGTTCAAAAGCCAGCATCTGTGATGGTGTATTAGTGCCCAAGGCATGGGTAACTTACACATCTGCGAAAGCAGCATTAATACTGAAAGGTACATACAGGTTTTGGAGCAACATATGCAACACTTATGAAGGATCTCAGAAACATAGCAAGACAAGCCCTGGACTATAACCTTCAAGGCAACTCTTGATGAACTGACCAAGATGGGGATCTCCTGGCAAAAAGCGAAGACCATCTCGTATAAGAAAGTGAGGTTGAGATCCATGGTAGACGCCCTCTGCTCCCAAAGGGGCCAAGAGGATTAAAGAAAAACATAAAGAATGTTGCCATCCAAGTAATGTTATTATGGACGCCCCTGCTTATTTCAGCAGGACAATGCCAAGCCACGTGTAGTAAAAGAGTCTGGCCACTAGACTGGTCTGCCTGTAGTCCAGACCTGTCTCCCGTTGAAAATGTGTGGCGCATTATGAAGCCTTAAATATGACAACAGAGATTGTTGAACAACTTAAGCTGTACATCAAGCAAGGATGGGAAAGAATTCCATCTGAATAGCTTCAAAATTGGTCTCCTCAGTTCCCTAAGTGAGTGTTGTTAAAAGGAAAGGCCACGTAACACAGTGGTAAAAATGCCTCTGTGCCAAGGTTTTTGCAATGTGTCGCCGCCAGTAAATTCTAAGTTAATGATTATTTGCAACAAATAAAAAACAAGTTTCTCAGTTTGAACATTAAATATCTTGTCTTTACAGTGTAATATAGTTGAAAATAAGTTGGAAAGGATCTGCAAATCATTGTATTCTGTTTTTGTTTACGATTTACACAACGTGCCAACTTCACTGGTTTTGGGTTTTGTATTTTCATGAGTCCAAGTCAAAGTTGGCTAACCTGTGCTGGTATTTTCTTGTTATCGACACCAGGGATGGGATCCCCTACTGCGAGATGGACTACCATGCCATGTTCGGCATCCAGTGTGAGAGCTGCAAGAAGTACATCACTGGGAAAGTTCTGGAGGTATTCATAAATAACTACAAAACCCACCCTAACCCACTCGTGGGTTGGGTTTGTGGAATGTTAGGGAGATGGGATGGAGATGGTGGGATGGGGAAAGGAGGCATCTACTATGGATGATGGCATGGCGAGTTGATCGATCGAGTTGGTTGTCATCTTTTGGGGAGTGAGTAGCCGAGCCTAGTTAGCTCATCGGGAAGGTCGTTGCCTGCTTGGTCGCGACGGCCTGGGACCCTGAGGAGTTGTATCCATTTTGAAGACCGGAAAGCCGATAGGGAGTATTGGATTGATATCATGGAGGTGTCTGTGGTGTCCACTTAAATTGCACAGTGGAACTTGCTTATCTCAAGGCTTCTATTTTTACCAAGTGTCGAAGCAAGACCGCTGACAGATGGATAGAGATGGACAGGAAGTACAACACATCAACAAAACAAAACATCTGCACTGCAAAAACTGAAATCTAAGTCAGATTAAATATCTCAAATAAGGGTGATATTTGCTTATTTTCTGTCTGATAAGATAATTCTTCTCACTAAGCAGATTTTATGTTACTGTACTTGTTTTAAAGGGGAACATTATCACAATTTCTAAAGGGTTAAAAACAATAAAAATCCGTTCCCAGTGGCTTGTTGTATTTATTTATTTTTTTTTTCAAAATTTTACCGGTCCCGGAATATCCCTACATAAAGCTTTAAAGTGCCTTATTTTCGCTATCTTCGAAACCACTATCCATTTCCCTGTGACGTCATACATGGCTGCCAATACAAACAACATGGCGGTTACCACAGCAAGATATAGCGACATTAGCTCGGATTCAGACTCGGATTTCAGCGGCTTAAGCGATTCAACAGGTTACGCATGTATTGAAACAGATGGTCGGAGTATGGAGGCGGATAGCGAAAACGCAATTGAAGAAGAAATTGAAGCTAATGAGCGAATAGCTATTGACGCTATTCGGCCATAGCGTGGGTGTACCTAATGAAGTCGCCCATAGCATGGCTGCCTTATTAGCATCGCCGGTAAAATGTGCAGACCAAACGATCAGGATTTTCGCATCTTGTGACACTGGGGCAACTTAAATCCGTCGATTGGTAAGTGTTTGTTTCGCATTAAATGTGGGTATCTAGTTTCAAATGTACATACAGCTAGCGTAAATAGCATGTTAGCATCGATTAGCATAGCATGTTAGCATCATTTAGCTGGCAGTCATGCCGTGACCAAATATGTCTGATTAGCACATAAGTCAACAACATCAACAAAACTCACCTTTGTGATTTCGTTGACTTAATCGTTGCAAATGCATCTGCAGGTTATCCATACATCTCTTTGCCATGTCTGCCTTAGCATTGCCGGTCAAATGTGAAGACACTCTGGTACATTCAATGGGGGTCTGGCGGCAGATTTCTTGCCAGTAGTGCAACTTGAATCCCTCCCTGTTAGTGTTGTTACACCCCCCGACAACACACCGACGAGACATGATGTCTCCAAGGTTACAAAAAATAGTCGAAAAAACAGAAAATAACAGAGCTGAGACCCGGTGTTTGTAATGTGAAAATGAATATGGCGGTTGTGTTACCTCGGTGACGTCACGCTCTGATGTCATCGCTAAAAGACCGATAAACAGAAAGGCGTTTAATTTGCCAAAATTCACCCATTTAGAGTTCGGAAATCGGTTAAAAAAATACATGGTCTTTTTTCTGCAACATCAAGGTATATATTGACGCTTACATAGGTTTGGTGATAATGTTCCTTTTTAAGGGTTTTGGTCCTAAATGATCTCAGTAATATATTACAGCTTGTTGCTGAGATTTGATAGATAGATAGATAGAGAGAGAGAGAGAGAGAGAGAGAGAGAGAGAGAGATAGTACTTTATTGATTCCTTCAGGAGAGTTCTTTCAGGAAAATTAAAATTCCAGCAGCAGTGTACATAGTTGAGATTTAAAAAGTAAATAATGGGGGTATAAATGGAAACAAAATAGAAAAGTATTACAATAAGAATAAAAATAAAAAGCAACAATGGGAATAAAAACATAACAGTAAAATAAGAATATAACAAGAGAAACTAGGCAAGTAGTGAGAGAAACTTGTTTGATGACCTATATTGAGTAAAACATGCTTGAGACTAGAATATCAACTGTTGCAAAGCTCTGTCATCAACATTCATTAGTATAAAACTACTTTTTTTAAAGTAGTAATTTCTTATTTCAAGCATGAAAAAAAAATCATGACTTTGACACAAATGTGTCTCATAATTAAAACGGATGACAGCCAAATGGACTTTGCTGTTTTATTTTCAATGAAACAATAGAAAACACATACTGTATTTTTCGGATTATATGTCGCACCGGCCGAAAATGCATAATGAAGAAGGAAAAAAACATTTATACGTCGAACTGGAGTATAAGTCGCAATTTTGGGGGAAATTTATTTGATAAAATCCAACATCAAGAATAGACATTTGAAAGGCAATTCAAAATAAATAAAGAATAGTGTACAACAGGCTGAATAAGTGTACGTTACATGACGCATAAATAACCAACTGAGAAGGTGCCTGGTATGTTAACGTAACATATTATGGTAAGAGTCATTCAAATAACTATAACATATAGAACATGCTATACATTTACCAAACAATCTGTCACTCCTAATCGATAAATCCAATGAAATCTTCTTCCTCAATGTCGCTTCTAAACAACTCTGTGCCGCTTCCTCTTGTCGTTTTCTGCTACATATTTCACTACGTCCAGCTTGTAATCTGTAGTACATGATTTCCTTTTCGGTGCCATTTTTGTTCAGCCCTTCTCAGTTTTTATAAGTTACCGCCAACGTTGAAAATATCCATCTTAATAACTACGGCAGTAGCATATAGCCTATAGCAGTTAGCATTCCATGACCCACAATGCACTTCTGCCATGACCCTCCCCCGCCGAATTATTATTGGTTGACGTGTGTGTGACGATTGCTGATATTTTCTTCGTCTCTTCCGCAAATGAGATAAATTATATTATTTAATATTTTACGGTAATGTGTAAATAATTTCACACATAAGGCGCTCCGGAGTATATGTCGCACCCCCGGCCAAACTATGAAAAAAACTGCGATTTATAATCAGAAAAATACGGTACTCATATTGTAGTACAGTTGGCGCAGCACAGTAAACTGATGGTTAATATTTAAACATTTAACATGTAACATTTTTAACAATTTTGAACAGAAATAGTTCATGCACATTCAGGTAAATTCTTAAAAATTACAATGAAAAAAATTTGGGCCGCACTAATTGACTGAAAGAGCACGCGCTTGCCGCGATGATGTCATGTTGTCGATGGAAAAATGCATTTTTAGACCATATGATTTGCCTGAGCGGCTAGGAGACCCCAAGAATAACAAGCGGTTGCCTTGTTGAATTTCCATTAAGAACAATAAATTAGTTTTTAGTGTAAGTAAAGATAATGGCACTAGCATTTACTTAATTTAGGAATATTTTTCAACATATCAAGCAAAAAGTTGTCTTTTTTTTTCTACCAAGGAAAGTGCACTTATTATTAGTGATAATATACATTATACATTATACTGTACATTAAGCACAGTACAATCCCTCAAGCGGTGCGGCTTCATAGCTTACCAAAGTCATACTAAAACATTTTGATAGATTTTTGAGCGCTGTGTGTAATGTTCTATATTTTCAATGGAACATATAAAATGTTGGTGTTGTTTACTTGATTCATATTGCAGTCTACACGTATGTCTTGTGTGTGACTGCCACCATATTGCAGTCTACATGTATCTCTTATGTTTGACTGCCATCTACTGGTCACAATTATTATTACACAATGTACCAAATAAAATATTTTTGAGGTTGGCTAACAAAACCAAAATTATTTCTTACATTAGAAGCACGAGTTTTGAAGGGGAAATTTTTTTTAAGTGCACCTCATAGTCCGCAAAATATGGTAGATGATTTGGCCCACTTACAGTACATTGAATATAACAACAACAAAACAATCTTGTTATTCACGGTATTGTATGTTTGTAGCCCTTTTAGACAAACATTCACATGTTGCACAATGAGATGTAAGCATGGGGTAACGTGTACAGTCCTATAACTTTCTGTCTGTAAAATACATATTTTGTATAAACTTTTCTGTTATTTAATCACAACATTTCATGACTAATATTCAGAAATTAACATTCTTAATAAACCACAGTAAAATAAGCACACATCCGATTGAGGACTTAATGACCTGGAATTTACACTTTGTGTGGTGTTGGAATTGTCAGACTTTTTTGTGTGGCCATAAACGCATCAGTGGATGAATGCGTTGGTGCTGTTCTTGATCAGACTTTTTTGTGTGGCCATAAACGCATCAGTGGATGAATGCGTTGGTGCTGTTCTTGATATGACCGATAACACAGAGTTGGTTTAAGCCTGATTTGTACGGCAGACAATGAATAGTTTTGCTAGATATACGTTTTTGTTTTTAATTTTAGTGTGGTGACGGCTAAATATAAATGGTTTTGCTCATAAAGTGGCCGATGGAATTCCTGTCCTTAAAGCGTCTTGACAGATGTTAGACTAATTAAACAGTTTTGGTGATCATTATCTGTTGTGGGAGCTTTTTGTCACCTCTCACTCACAGTTGCGTTCCAAAAATCTCATGAAGGAATCAATAAAGTACTATCTATCTATCTATCTATCTATCTATCTATCTATCTATCTATCTATCTATCTATCAAAATCATACAGAATAAATTGTGATGTTTCTTTTGTGTGGAGTTAAGATGGAATTTGATCTTCTGTGCGCCGAGCAGAGCCTTTGGTGGTAATGCGCGTTTAAGTGCCCCGAAAAAGAAGGAAAAGAAAGTGGGTGCATTTTTGGGCTACAGAATTAAGGTTATTACTGCCTCGGGTTTATTCTAAAGCTTTGCCTGGCACTGAACAGAAAGTAAATACCGCATGTAAGAAGAAGACTCCTGATAATGTTTACAGCAGGGGTCACCAACTTGGTGCCCGCAGGCACCAGGTAGCCCGTAAGGACCAGATGAGTAGCCCGCTGGCCTGTTCTAAAAATAGCTCAAATAGCAGCACTTACCAGTGAGCTGCCTCTATTTTTATTTTATTTTATTTATTTACTAGCAAGCTTGGATTTTCAAAAATAATTTTAAAATCCAAGAAAATATTTTAAAGGGGAACATTATCACAATTTCAAAAGGGTTAAAAACAATAAAAATCAGTTCCCAGTGGCTTGTTGTATTTATTTATTTTTTTTTTCAAAATTTTACCGGTCCCGGAATATCCCTACATAAAGCTTTAAAGTGCCTTATTTTCGCTATCTTCGAAACCACTATCCATTTCCCTGTGACGTCATACATGGCTGCCAATACAAACAACATGGCGGTTACCACAGCAAGATATAGCGACATTAGCTCGGATTCAGACTCGGATTTCAGCGGCTTAAGCGATTCAACAGGTTACGCATGTATTGAAACAGATGGTCGGAGTATGGAGGCGGATAGCGAAAACGCAATTGAAGAAGAAATTGAAGCTAATGAGCGAATAGCTATTGACGCTATTCGGCCATAGCGTGGGTGTACCTAATGAAGTCGCCCATAGCATGGCTGCCTTATTAGCATCGCCGGTAAAATGTGCAGACCAAACGATCAGGATTTTCGCATCTTGTAACACTGGGGCAACTTAAATCCGTCGATTGGTAAGTGTTTGTTTCGCATTAAATGTGGGTATCTAGTTTCAAATGTACATACAGCTAGCGTAAATAGCATGTTAGCATCGATTAGCATAGCATGTTAGCATCATTTAGCTGGCAGTCATGCCGTGACCAAATATGTCTGATTAGCACATAAGTCAACAACATCAACAAAACTCACCTTTGTGATTTCGTTGACTTAATCGTTGCAAATGCATCTGCAGGTTATCCATACATCTCTGTGCCATGTCTGTCTTAGCATCACTGGTCAAATGTGCAGACACTCTGGGACATTCAATGGAGGTCTGGCGGCAGATTTCTTGCCAGTGGTGCAACTTGAATCCCTCCCTGTTAGTTTTGTTACATCCTCTGACAACACACCGACGAGACATGATGTCTCCAAGGTTCCAAAAAATAGTCGAAAAAACGGAAAATAACAGAGCTGAGACGCGTTGTTTGTAATGTGAAAATGAATATGGCGGTTGTGTTACCTCGGTGACGTCAAGTTCTGACGTCATCGCTAAAAGACCGATAAACAGAAAGGCGTTTAATTTGCCAAAATTCACCCATTTAGAGTTCGGAAATCGGTAAAAAAAATACATGGTCTTTTTTCTGCAACATCAACGTATATATTGACGCTCGTATTGGTGTGGTGATAATGTTCCCCTTTAAAGACTTGGTCTTCACTTGTTTAATTGAATTCATTTATTTTTTTTACTTTGCTTCTTATAACTTTCAGAAAGACAATTTTTGAGAAAAAATACAACCTTAAAAATGATTTTAGGATTTTTAAACACATTTTTAAACCTTTTTACCTTTTAAGCTCCTTCCTCTTCTTTCCTGACAATTTAAATCGATGTTCAAGTATTTATTTTTTTATTGTAAAGAATAATAAATACATTTTCATTTAATTCTTCATTTTAGCTTCTGTTTTTTTGACGAAGAATATTTCTGAAATATTTCTTCAAATTTATTAGGATTAAAATTCCCAAAAATTATTCTGGCAAGTCTAGAAAATCTGTAGAATCAAATTAAAATTTTATTTCAAAGTCTTTTGAATTTATTTTTAAATTTTTGTTCTGAAAAATCTAGGAGAAATAATGATTAGTCTTTGTTAGAAATATAGCTTGGTCCAATTTGTTATACATTCTAACAAAGAGCAGATTGGATTTCAACCTATTTAAAACATGTCATCAAAATTCTAAATTGAATCTTAATCAGGAAAAATTACTAATGATGTTCCATAAATTCTTTTTTTAATTTTTCAAAATGATTCGAATTAGCTAGTTTTTCCTCTTCATTTTTTTGGGTTGAATTTTGAATTTTAAAGAGTCGAAATTGAAGGTAAACTATGTTTCAAATTTTAATTAGAATTTTTTTCGTGTTTTCTCTTCTTTTAAATCGTTCAATTAAGTGTTATTTTCATCATTTATTCTCTACAAAAAACTTTCGGTAAAAGGAAAAAAAAATGTACGACGGAATGACAGACAGAAATACCAATTTTTTTATATATAAAGATTTATTTATTAAGGGTAAATTGAGCAAATTGGCTATTTCTGGCAATTTATTTAAGAGTGTATCAAACTGGTAGCCCTTCACCTTAATCAGTACCCAAGAAGTAGCTCTGGGTTTTAAAAAGGTTGGTGACCCCTGGTTTACAGTCTTTTGGTCATTTTAACCGTTACCGGGACTTCTTTGACGCGAATCCCTTAAGGGTGATGGCCTGAAGATCTGCAGCCTGCCAGCGTAGCCCCCACTCCCCCCCTCTCTATTGCAAGTCTCGAGATGTATGTTGTAATAAGTATATGTGCTTGGCTATTGGTTTTTTTTTTCCCACTCTAGACTGGGTTCCCTCATATTGTATTTTCTACTCATCCTCCCCCAGCGTTTACCTTTTTCCCATCTTTTACGGGGCGAACAAATCAGCGTTCCTGTTCTGTAACCCTGTACACTGTTTGTTTTTCTAATCTTCAACGGGTTTGTGCTGGAAACAACGTTTTGTTGTACCTGTGCAATGACAATAAAGACCTATAGTACCTACCTACCTTTCCTGGGCGCAGTGATTGCACAGAGGATGAACGCTATTACCATCGATGTGCAGTCAAGGTAGGCTTATGATGAAAAAGAATAAAACAAATAATAAAATCCTAAACTAAATATTATTATGTGTCCACCATTTAATTGACATGCATAGATCAGGACCAAAGTGTATGGTTTAGGTGCGGAATAAGTGAGCTGAAGTCTTGCAGAGAATGTATACGTTTCGTTTGATCGTGTTTATGTTTTGTTTTTGGACTCTTGTTTCCCGTTTTGCACTTCCTGGTTTTGTTTGTTTCCATAGTTACTCATTAGTTTCCACCTGGTCTCCAAGTCACGCCCCTGTCCTCAGCCACACACCTGTTTCTCATCATCATAGTCACTATTTAAGTCATTTGTTTTCTGTTCCTCGGCCTGGGAACTTTGCTTATGCTGTAATACTTGCTACATGCTAGTGCTACATGCTACTTACTATGACCACGCACCTGCCTTGCCAAGCTGATGATTGTTTTGACCACGCCACGTAAGATCTTGTTTGTATTTATGCCTCTGTGCAAGTTTTTGGTTTGTTTTGTACCTTTGATAGTATCTTTTGTTTATATGTATATAGTCACGCCATCGTGCTGTTTTGTTAGGAGTTTAGTCTAGGTTATTATCCTTCACTGAGCGCGCCCTTTGTTTTCCTTTTTTTGTATTTAGTGTATTAATAAAATTAATCATGTACTCACATTCACGCCTGGCTCGTTCCAAATTCCCTCTGCATCGAAGAAGCAAAACTAATCCAAGTCAAAGTCCTGACAGTTTCCTGTTCTATGGTTGTCATCATGAAAAAAAATGAATGTATTTCGTATGTTTTACGTCCCTTCAGGCCGGAGAGAAGCATTACCATCCGTCGTGTGCCCGCTGTGCTCGCTGTGAGCAGATGTTTGCAGAAGGAGAAGAGATGTACCTCCAAGGTAGTAGGAACAATTATAGTCTGTTCCAAGGTCAAACTGTCAACCTTTAACTCTATTTCATCATCTTCTTTAGGTTCCTGCATCTGGCACCCTCCTTGTAGGCAAGCAGCCAAGCAGGAAGAGAAGAGCAAGGTAAGGGACCGTACTACAATTGTTGACCTTGTATGGGACAGTTGTTTACCCCAAAACCCCTTGATGCGCCAGAACTAAAGTTATTCTTGGCAGAGTCCATAATCCCTACCAAGACCGTGCATGTCTTTATTTAGAACGCACAGAACAGAGAAATTCTAAATAGTTCTAAATAGTGAAAAACAGCGAGCAGGAGGCGGCTAACAATGCAGGGAATGGGTAGTCATCTATTCTGCCCATAAAGTATTCTACAAACCCCGTTTCCATATGAGTTTGGAAGTTGTGTTGGATGTAAATATAAACGGAATACAATGATTTGCAAATCCTTTCCAACCCATATTCAATCGAATGCACTACAAAGACAAGATATTTGATGTTCAAACTCATAAACGCTATTTTATTTGTGCAAATAAAAATTAACTTATAATTTTATGGCTGCAACACTTGCCCAAGTAGTTGGGAAAGGGCATGTTAACCACTGAGTTACATCACCTTTTCTTTTAACAACGCTCAATAAACATTTGGGAACTGAGGACACTAATTGTTGAAGCTTTGAAAGTGGAATTCTTTCCCATTCTTGTTTTATGTCGAGCTTCAGTCATTCAACAGTCCGGGATCTCCGCTGTCGTACTCTACGCTTCATAATGCGCCACACATTTTCAATGGGAGACAACTCTGGACTGCAGGTGGGCCAGGAAAGTACCCACACTCTTTTTTTACAAAGCCACGCTGTTGTCAAATGTGCTGAATGTGGCTTGGTATTGTCTTGCTGAAATAAACAGGGGTGTCCATGAAAAAGACGGTGCTTAGATGGCAGCATATGTTGTTCCAAAACCTGTATGTACCTTTCAGCATTAATGGTGCCTTCACAGATATGTAAGTTACCCATGCCTTGGGTACTAATGCACCCCCATACCATCACAGGTGCTGGCTTTTGAACTTTGCGTCGATAACAGTCTGGATGGTTCACTTCCCCTTTGGTCCGAATGACACGTTGTCGAATATTTCCAAAAACAATTTGAAATGTGGACTCGACAGACCACAGAACACTTTTCCACTTTGCATCAGTCCATCTTAGATGATCTCGGGCACAGAGAAGCCGGCGACGTTCCTGAATGTTTTTGATAAATGGCTTTCGCTTTGCATAGTAGAGCTTTAACTTGCACTTACAGATGTAGCGACAAACTGTACTTAGTGACAGTGGTTTTCTGAAGTGTTCCTGAGCCCATGTGGTGATATCCTTTAGAGATTGATGTCGGTTTTTAATACAATGCCATCTGAGGGATCGAACGTCACGGTCATTCAATGTTGGTTTCCAGCCATGCCGCTTACTTGGAGTGATTTCTCCAGATTCTCTGAACCTTTTGATGATATTATGGACCGTAGATGTTGAAATCCCTAAATTTCTTGCAATTGCACTTTGAGAAACGTTGTTAAACTGACTATTTGCTCACGCAGTTGTGGACAAAGGGGTGTACCTCGCCCCATCCTTTCTTGTGAAACACTGAGCATTTTTTGGGAAGCTGTTTTTATACCCAATCATGTCACCCACCTGTTCCCAATTAGCCTGCACTCCTGTGGAATGTTCCAAATAAGTGTTTGATGAGCATTACTCAACTTTATAAGTATTTATTGCCACCTTTCCCAACTACTTTGTCACGTGTTGCTGGCATCAAATTCTAAAGTTAATGATTATTTGCACAAAAAAATGTTTTTCAGTTTTAACATCAAATATGTTGTCTTTGTAGCATATTCAACTGAATATGGGTTGATAATGATTTGCAAATCATTGGGGCTTCACGGTGGAAGAGGGGTTAGTGCGTCTGCCTCACAATACGAAGGTCCTGCAGTCCTGGGTTCAAATCCAGGCTCGGGATCTTTCTGTGTGGAGTTTGCATGTTCTCCCCGTGAATGCGTGGGTTCCCTCCGGGTACTCCGGTTTCCTCCCACCTCCAAAGACATGCACCTGGGGATAGGTTGATTGACAACACTAAATTGGCCCTAGTGTGTGAACGTGAGTGTGAATGTTGTCTGTCTATCTGTGTTGGCCCTGTGATGAGGTGACGACTTGTCCAGGGTGTACCCCGCCTTCCGCCCGATTGGAGCTGAGATAGGCGCCAGCGACCCCAAAAGGGAATAAGCGGTAGGAAATGGATGGAAATGGATGGATGTATTCCATTTATATTTACATCTAACACAATTTCCCAACTCACATGGAAACGGTATTTGTAAAAACTGCAAACAATACTCCATTTATATGTTGTTTGCTAACAATACTCCATGCATATGTTGTTTGTTAACAATACTCCATCTATATGTTGTTTGCTAGAAATACTCATTTCATATTTTGTTTGCTAACAATACTCCATGTATATATTTTGTTTGCTAACAATACTCCATTTATATGTTGTTTGCTAACAATACTCAATATATATGTTGTTTGCAACAGTACTCCTTGTATATGTTGTTTGCTAAAGATAATCCATTGATATGTTGTTTGCTAACGATATGAAATGTATATGATGTTTGCTCACACTACTCCATGTGGATGTTGTTTGCTAACAATACTCCATTTATATGTCGTATGCCAACAATACTCAATTTATGTTGTTTGCTAACAACACTCCATATGTATGTTGTTTGCTAACAATACTCCATGTATATGTTGTTTGCTAGAAATACTCATTTTATATTTTGTTTGCTAACAATACTCCATTTAGATGTTGTTTGCTAACAATACTCAATATATATGTTGTTTGCAACAGTACTCCTTGTATATGTTGTTTGCTAACGATACTAAATATATATGTTGTTTGCTAACACTACTCCCTGTATATGTTGTTTGCTTACAATACTCCATTTATATGTCGTATGCCAACAATACTCAATTTGTGTTGTTTGCTAACAATACTCCATATGTATGTTGTTTCCTAACAATACTCCATATATATGTTGTTTGCTAACACTACTCCATGTACATGTTGTTTGCTGGAAATACTCATTTTATATTTTGTTTGCTAACAATACTCCATTCATATGTTGTGTGCTAACAATACTCAATATATATGTTGTTTGCAACAGTACTCCTTGTATATGTTGTTTGCTAAAGATACTCCATTGATATGTTGTTTGCTAACGATACTAAATGTATATGTTGTTTGCAAACACTACTCCATGTATATGTTGTTTGCTTACAATACTCCATTTATATGTCGTATGCCAACAATACTCAATTTATGTTGTTTGCTAACAATACTCCATATGTATGTTGTTTCCTAACAATACTCCATGTATATGTTGTTTGCTAACACTACTCCATGTATATGTTGTTTGCTAGAAATACTCATTTTATATTTTGTTTGCTAACAATACTCAATATATATGTTGTTTGCAACAGTACTCCTTGTATATGTTGTTTGCTAACGATACTAAATATATATGTTGTTTGCTAACACTACTCCATGTATATGTTGTTTGCTTACAATACTCCATTTATATGTCGTATGCCAACAATACTCAATTTATGTTGTTTGCTAACAATACTCCATATGTATGTTGTTTCCTAACAATACTCCATATATATGTTGTTTGCTAACACTACTCCATGTACATGTTGTTTGCTGGAAATACTCATTTTATATTTTGTTTGCTAACAATACTCCATTCATATGTTGTGTGCTAACAATACTCAATATATATGTTGTTTGCAACAGTACTCCTTGTATATGTTGTTTGCTAAAGATACTCCATTGATATGTTGTTTGCTAACGATACTAAATGTATATGTTGTTTGCAAACACTACTCCATGTATATGTTGTTTGCTTACAATACTCCATTTATATGTCGTATGCCAACAATACTCAATTTATGTTGTTTGCTAACAATACTCCATATGTATGTTGTTTCCTAAAAATACTCCATGTATATGTTGTTTGCTAACACTACTCCATGTATATGTTGTTTGCTAGAAATACTCATTTTATATTTTGTTTGCTAACAATACTCCATTCATATGTTGTGTGCTAACAATACTCCATTCATATGTTGTGTGCTAACAATACTCAATATATATGTTGTTTGCAACAGTACTCCTTGTATATGTTGTTTGCTAAAGATACTCCATTGATATGTTGTTTGCTAACGATACTAAATGTATATGTTGTTTGCAAACACTACTCCATGTATATGTTGTTTGCTTACAATACGCCATTTATATGTCGTATGCCAACAATACTCAATTTATGTTGTTTGCTAGCAATACTCCATGTATATGTTGTTTGCTAACAATACTCCATGTTTATGTTGTTTGCTAGAAATACTCATTTTATATTTTGTTTGCTAACAATACCCCATTTATATGTTGTTTGCTAACAATACTCCATTTATATGTTGTTTGCTAACAATACTCAATATATATGTTGTTTGCAACAGTACTCCTTGTATATGTTGTTTGCTAACGATACTAAATGTATATGTTGTTTGCTAACACTACTCCATGTATATGTTGTTTGCTTACAATACTCCATTTATATGTCGTATGCCAACAATACTCAATTTATGTTGTTTGCTAACAACACTCCTTGTATATGTTGTTCGCTAACGATACTAAATATATATGTTGTTTGCTAACACTACTCCATTTATATGTCGTATGCCAAGAATACTCAATTTATGTTGTTTGCTAACAATACTCCATATGTATGTTGTTTGCTAACAATACTCCATATATATGTTGTTTGCTAACACTACTCCATGTATATGTTGTTTGCTTACAATACTCCATTTATATGTCGTATGCCAACAATACTCAATTTATGTTGTTTGCTAACAATACTCCATATGTATGTTGTTTGCTAACAATACTCCATGTATATCTTGTTTGCTAACAATACTCCATGTATATGTTGTTTGCTAGAAATACTCATTTTATATTTTGTTTGCTAACAATACTCCATTCATATGTTGTGTGCTAACAATATTCAATATATATGTTGTTTGCAACAGTACTCCTTGTATATGTTGTTTGCTAAAGATACTCCATGTATATGTTGTTTGCTAACAATACTCCATGTTTATGTTGTTTGCTAGAAATACTCATTTTATATTTTGTTTGCTAACAACACTCCATGTATATGTTGTTTGCTAACAATACTCAATAGATTTGTTTTTTGCTAACACTACTCCATGTATATGTTGTTTGCTTACAATACTCCATTTATATGTCGTATGCCAACAATACTCAATTATTGTTGTTTGCTAACAACACTCCATATGTATGTTGTTTGCTATCAATACTCCATGTATATGTTGTTTGCTAACAATACTCCATTGATATGTTGTTACCTGCATATCAACCAACCTATAGCTCATTGTGATTGTAAGCGCTTAAGCTATTTTTCTCCCTTACTCAAACTAATAACGTTTTCCAACGTATCCTCAGCTTCAGTGACAGAACATGTCCTTGGTTTCTGGGATTTCTGCAACCTGTCAAGTCTCCCAAGGCGTACCTATGTTGTCCACAATGTTTTGGGGTTGCTACCAGGACTAGACTCAACCACCTTTTCCAAAGATTTCCCCCTGGTAGTCTGCAAGGACTGATTACTCCCTCCTTGTCTGTGGTCTTGATTTGCAAACTAGAACGTCCTGGTTCCAGGTGTACTCATGGACATGCACCCTTACCTCCGAGGTCCATAACCAAGACGTAGACTTGATGTAGATTTGGGCGAGTGGTTGCTTTTCTCCAGGCAGCTCCCCCAAAAAATCCACCTGGCAACCAAAGACTGGATCACCAGAGAACCACTGCCAAGACCTGGACACAATTGAGTCCTGCGCTTGTGATTTCAGGTGACCAGGACTTCATCAGAAAGCATCACGTCCGTCCCGGCATCCAACACATCAGGATCACCAAATCGGGTCATTTATGTAAGTCGGCAAGTTGAAATGTAAAGTATGTCGACTTTAATTTAGTTTTTTTCTTTGGACATTGCCAGGCTAAGCTAGGAGAGGAGATGCTGGACTACAAAGACCTGGCGGCCCTGCCAAAAATCAAGGCTATCTACAACATCGAGCGGCCGGACATGCTGTCATACTCGCCCTACGTCAGCTACCCGGCCCAAGAAAGCCCGCACTACAGCCAGGTACATGCTCACTTTTACCACTTCAGAATAGTCAACTTCTCATAAAATGACAGATTTGTTGTCAGAAAATGTATAAGAAGAAAGTTGTATATTTTTACAAAATGTTCTCCCGTAATATTTTTCCCTTATAATATCCTTGTTAAAAAGAAAAACTTGTTTTGTTCTTGTAATATTGCATTGTTTCCTAAAATAGTATGATATAATGTATTTATCCCAGGCTCACTGAACACAACATGGCTACATAAGCAGAATGTCCGAAAAGTAGTCAGAAGAAGCAGAGCTTATATTTAAACCCACACCTTCTCCATATTTACAGTGCATCCGCAAAGTTTTCACAGCACTTCACTTTTTCCACATGTTCTGTCACGGCAATTTTCTGTAATGGAATACATTAATTTTTGTCCTCAAAATTCTACACACAATGACAATGGTTTTTGAAATGTAGCAAACTTATTAAAAATACCCCAAAAAAAGTATTCAGACGTTTTGCTCAATACTTTTTTTGATGCACCTTTGTCTACTCTTGTCAAATTTCAAGTTGTTTTTCACAAAATTATATATGTACGTTTTTATCCTGGCAAGATTATGGCGTAATTCCAATAAGAAAACAAATGTTTTCTTATAAGAATATGACTATTTTTCCAGCAGATGATTTCATGACAGCCGACACAAGTCATTAACGTAATGTTCATATTGTTGTTAAACAGCCGTTGTTTGTGGGTCTGATGGACTCGTTGCATTTTGGGGCTTTTAATGCCTCACAATTAAACACTTTTATGTTAAAAATACTGAACAGATGTTTTTTGGGATAAGGTTATATATATATATTTGTATGTGTATATATTAATATATATATATATATATATATATATATATATATATATATATATATATATATATACAGTGGGGCAAAAAAGTATTTAGTCAGCCACCGATTGTGCAAGTTCTCCCACTTAAAATGATGACAGAGGTCTGTAATTTTCATCATAGGTACACTTCAACTGTGAGAGACTGTGAGAAAGAATGTGAAAAAAAATCCAGGAATTCACATTGTAGGAATTTTAAGTAATTTATTTTCAAATTATGGTGGAAAATAAGTATTTTGTCAACCATTCAAAGCTCTCACTGATGGAAGGAGGTTTTGGCTCAAAATCTCACGATACATGGCGCCATTCATTCTTTCCTTAACACGGATCAATCGTCCTGTCCCCTTAGCAGAAAAACAGCCCCAAAGCATGATGTTTCCACCCCCATGCTTCACAGTAGGTGTGGTGTTCTTGAGATGCAACTCAGTTCTTCCTCCAAACACGACGAGTTGAGTTTATACCAAAAAGTTCTATTTTGGTTTCATCTGACCACATGACATTCTCCCAATCCTCTGCTGTATCATCCATGTATCCATTTTGGTATAAACTCAACTCGTCGTGTTTGGAGGAAGAAGAATACTGAGTTGCATCCCAAGAACACCAATACTACTGTGAAGCATGGGGGTGGAAACATCATGCTTTAGGGCTGTTTCTCTGCTGGATTTTTTTTTCACATTCTGTCTCTCACAGTTACGATGTACCTATGATGAAAATTACAGACCTCTGTCATCATTTTAAGTGGAAGAACTTGCACAATCGGTGGCTAACTAAATACTTTTTTGCCCCACTGTATATATATATACATACACACACACACACACACACACACACACACACACACACACACACCCTGTTTCCATATGAGTTGGGAAATTGTGTTAGATGTAAATATAAACAGAATACAATGATTTGCAAATCCTCTTCAGCCCATATTCAGTTAAATGCACTACAAAGACAAGATATTTGATGTTCAAACTCAAAATTTTTTTTTTTTGCAAATAATAATTAACTTAGAATTTCATGGCTGCAACACGTGCCAAAGTAGTTGGGAAAAGGCATGTTCACCACTGTGTTACATCACATTTTTCTTTTAACAACACTCAATAAACGTTTTGGAACTGAGGAAACTAATTGTTGAATCTTTGAAAGTGGAATTCTTTCCCATTCTTGTTTTATGTAGAGCTTTAGTCGTTCAACAGTCCGGGGTCTCCGCTGTCGTATTTTACGCTTCATAATGCGCCACACATTTTCGATGGGAGACAGGTCTGGACTGCAGGCGGGCCAGGAAAGCACCTGTACTCTTTTACTATGAAATCACGCTGTTGTAACACGTGGCTTGGCATTGTCTTGCTGAAATAAGCAGGGGCGTCCATGATAACGTTGCTTGGATGACAACATATGTTGCTCCAATACCTGTATGGACCATTCAGCATTAATGGTGCCTTCACAGATGTGTAAGTTACCCATGCCTTGGGCACTAATACACCCCCATACCATCACAGATGCTGACTTTTGAACTTTGCGCCTATAACAATCCGGATGGTTATTTTCCTCTTTGTTTCAGAGGACACCACATCCACAGTTTCCAAATATAATTTGAAATTTGGACTCGTGAGACCACAAAACACCTTTCCACTTTGCATCAGTCCATCTTAGATGAGCTCGGGCCCAGCGAAGCCAGCGGCGTTCCTTGGTGTTGTTGATAAATGGGTTTTGCTTTGCATAGCAGAGTTTTAACTTGCATTTACAGATGTAGCAACCAACTGTAGTTACTGACAGTGGTTTTATGAAGTGTTCTTGAGCCAATGTGGTGATATCCTTTATACACTAATGTTTGTTTTTGATGCAGTACCGCCTGAGGGATCAATGGTCCGTAATATCATCGCTTACGTGCAGTTATTTCTCCAGATTCTCTGAACCTTTTGATGATTTTACGGACCGTAGATGGTAAAATCCCTAAATTCCTTGCAATAACTCGTTGAAAAATGTTGTTCTAAAACTGTTTGGCAATTTGCTTACAAATTGGTGACCCTCGACCCATCCTTGTTTGTGAATTACTTAGCATTTCATGGAAGCTGCTTTTTTCCAATCATGGCACCCACCTGTCCCCAATTAGCCTGCACTCCTGTGGGATTTTCCAAATAAGTCTTTGATGAGAATTTCTCAACTTTATCAGTATTTATTGCCACCTTTCCCCAACTTCTTTGTCACGTGTTGCTGGCATCAAATTCTTAAGTTAGATTATTTGCACAAAAAAAAAAAGTTTATCAGTTTGACTTTGAAAATCAAATATGTTGTCTTTGTAGCATATTCAACTACATATGGGTTGAAAATGATTTGCAAATCATTGTATTCCGTTTATATTTACATCTAACACCATTTCCCAACTCATATGGAAACGGGGTTTGTATTTATATATTCAAAAGTAGTTATTGACACGTGCAAAGGTAGGAATATATGATGATACAAAGCGGCAGCTAAAGAAGGACTTCCCCGTTTATCCCATCTTAATCAAACACTGAAAAACCGACAGCTGAACAGCTGATTTTAAGACTTCCGGTGCTGACGTAAGCTGACTCGCGTCCCTTATTTCAGTGTTTTTCAACCACTGTTTGGTGTGCCGAGGGAGATTATGTAATTTCACCTATTTGGGTTAAAATAATTTTTTGGTAACCTGTAATTATGATCTGCAAATCATGCGCCGTTGTTGAGTGTCTGTGCTGTCTACAACTCGGCAGAGTAACCATGTAATACTATTCCATATCACTAGGTGGCAGCTGGCAGTTAATTGCTTTGTAGCTGTCGGGAACACGTTGTGTGAGACGACAAGGGTTTTTTGTCGTATCTAATGCTAAAGCCAAAAATAAACAAAAGGTAAGTGCCTCTAAGAAAAGGCATTGAAGCTTTGGGAAGGCTAGGCAGAACGAAACTAAAACCGAACTGGCTAAAAAGTAATTAATGTTATGTCCATGAGAGTTGGAAGGAGACGACACCACGAAGGGAATCAGGTTACCAGGTTTATTGTAACCTTTGATGATTGTGTGGGATGTGTATGCTACTCTATGTGTTGGATGCAGCATTAAGAGTAAAATTAGCCACGTAAATAATGCAAGAGGATGTTGTACAAGCGTGATGGATTAAATCTTCATCAGACCAAGAGGATAGGCACAAGGGAAGTCGAGGGCAGGAGGCAAGCAGTAAAGTCTGAGTCCAGGCGATAGATCGAGGATTGAGGGAGGCAGTCCAAAATCCTGGTCGAGGTCGAGATACAGCGCTCGAACACACAGGACAAAACGGGCACTGCGAGGAGGACAAGGGACATAAGTCGACAAGGCAAAAAAGGGGGCAGGAAGAACAAAGAGGCGAGGACAACGAGAGGGAAGCCAGAGACGTGAATGCTTACTACTAGAGTTAATGACGTTCCGGCGTAGGTTCCAAGGAGTGACTGGTTGTTATGCTGTCCTCCTGATTGCTCCCAGGTGCGCTGATAGCTGACAGCTTGCAGCTGCGACGAAGCGTGGGCGTGAGGCGTGAGGCGCGTACGGGGCCGTGTCCTGGCATGCAGCCAGTCACACCCCAGAGTGTGGGATTTTGCTGCGGGAGAATCATGGGTTCGAATCTGCGCCGTGACACACAAAAACAGAACGCTGGACGACAGCAAAGACTTACTGTGGAGCAAAGACGGCGTCCTCAAAGTACATCCGAACATAACATGACAATCAACAATGTCCCAACAAAGAAGGATAACAAACAACTGAAATATTCTTGATTGCTAAAACAAAGCAGGTCAAGGAAGACATGAAACTGCTACAGGAAAATACCAAAAAAGAGAAAAAGCCACCAAAACTGGAGCGCAAGACAAGAAGTAAAACACTACACACAGGAAAACAGCAAAAAAGTCCTAAGTCAGGGTGTGATGTGACAGGTGGTGACAGTACACCTACTTTGAGACAAGAGTTATAGTGATGCATGCTTTGAAGTCATACCCAACAACGACTTTTTATTGTCAACTGAGTTTCGTTTTTTAATGATTTCTGCTGGTGGTGGGCCTCCGCATTTTTTTTAACGAAAAAAATGTGCCTCAGCTGAAAAATATATTGCAGTACTAGGACTATAGTGTCCATAACAGTTAGCTTCTGCAGCTGGGGTGCCCAAAGTGCTCAAGGCACATACAAAAATACAAAAATATCGGTCTGAAATCCCTCTTCAATCCTTAAACTCACGTCAGCGAGTGAAATCCGGGGCAATGTTGATCCTGACTGTCCTTTTTATTCGGGTCGGCTCAGTTTTTCTTCTTTTTGTGTGTCCTCTGACAAAACTTTTGTTTCTTTGGAGCTTCAGCCATGATAGCAATAATTGCACGTAGGCGTTCCCATCGACTGGGGAAAAGGGGGAAGGACGTATGCCGTAAAGTAAAGTCAGTGCATTTGTAGTTTTTGTGTGTGGCATGGTTCTTGCCTCCCTTCTAAAAGTGCCAGTAAAAGCAATACAGACTCCCTCAGGCCATGACACAGGTGTCATTCAACTAGTTTTGAAGTACATGTATCATCCCAAAAGTTATGGAAATATTTTATGAAAGTTGAAAAGTTACTCAGTGCTGCTTTAAGGATGATTATTGTAAAGCATCGTAAAATTCTTAAACATCAAACTCTTCACACGACCAAAATACCAGAGTCCGTGAACATTGCTCCAAAGTACGGATTGTGTGTTAATTTATTGTATACACATAACTAAACATTGTGCAAAGGAAGTAATTTATGTATGACGGACCAAGGTGGCACCTAAAGAAGGACTTCCCTGTTCATCCTCTATTTTATCTCACAGGGAAAACCTGCCAGGTGAACGGCTGATTTTACTATTTTACGGCGCCGAAGTAAAACAACCATTTTACTTGCGTCCCATTTGTGACCATAGGATGAACAAATAGTGGGCTTAAACAGTTAGCTTGTACAACAGGGGTGCCCATAGTACAGCACAGGGGCCATCCGTGGCCCGTGACCCGCTTGTCATTGGCCCTAGGCACATTACAAAGATAAAATTGAAAAAACACCAGCAAAAATTAGGGAAAACAGCAAGAAGCACAGTGAGAAAAAAACAAAATGTTGACATTAGCCAACAATAACTCAAGGAAACAAAATCTAAATATATATATATATATATATATATATATATATGTATATCTATATATATATATATATAGCGCAATGTGTATGTGTGGGAAAACTCACAAGACTACTTCATCTCTACAGAACTGTTTCATGAGGGGTTCCCTCAATCATCAGGAGATTTTTTTCTTTTTTCTTTTTTTCATGAGGGAGCCCCTCATGAAACAGTTCTGTAGAGATGAAGTAGTCTTGTGAGTTTTCCCACACCTATATATATATATATATATATATATATATATATATATATATATATATATATATATATATATATATATATATATATATATATATATATAGGCCAAAAGTCTGGACATACCTTCTCCTCATTCAATGTGTTTTCTTTATTTTTATGACTATTTACATTGTAGATTGTCACTGAAGGCATCAAAACTATGGATGAACACATGTGACGTTATGTACCTCACAAAAAAAGGTGAGCTTACTGAAAACATCTTCTTTAAAATAACCAACCTTCGATTACTGCTTTGCACACTCAGGGCATTCTCTCGATGAGCTTCAAGCACAGCTGTGAAGTGAAAACCATTTCAGGTGACTACCTCTTAAAGCTCATTGAGAGAATGCCAAGAGTGTGTAAAGCAGTAATCAGAACAAAGGGTGGCTATTTTAAAGAAGATGTTTTCAGTTATTTCACCTTGTTTTGTTAGGTACACAACTCCACATGTGTTCATTCGTAGTTTTGATGCCTTCAGTGGCAATCTACAATGTAAATAGTCATGAAAATAAATAAAATGCATTGAACTAGAAGGTGTGTCCAAAATTTTGGACTGTACTGTATATATATATATATATATATATATATATATATATATATATATATATATATATATATATATGTATATGTATATGTATATGTATATGTACATGTATATATATATGTATATGTGTGTATGTATGTACACACACATACATAACAGTCAACGCAGGGCTACAGCTGGCCTCGAATTGATAATCTCCGAAAATGTTTTTTTTCTTTTTTAAACTGTAAGCCATGGTGATTAAAACGATAAACAAAAGCTCGACGTATCTCATCTTGCTTGTAATGACTTTATAGCGCATTTTACACGTCTTACATGTGATGTTGCATTGCTGACATGAATGAACTTTTGCACAATATTCAAACTTTTGGAATTTAACCTGTAAACGAATACAATGAAATCATAAACACATTCAACAAATAAAATGTATTATTTCAATATGTATATATATGTAAAATATTCAAAATGATGTTCTTGTAGGGCAATGGAGAGAAATCCCCCTGTCTGCCGAGACCGTCCAGTCCAAGTTCGAACAGTTCTTTGGGAGGTTATGGACGTTACACTCCATCACGATCCCCCCAGAATAACAGCAGAGCAGGTAGGCCCTTATTACTATATACAATCACTCATCAATACCAATTATTATTTATTTTTCATCAAATCACCTTTTTATTCTTGTAGTATTATGTAAAAATATTTCAACGAATCGTACCACGGCCCTAACTTACAGTATCCTAATATTATGATTTTGTTCTCATGGCTTTTTTAAAAATGATAATCCAAAATGACATTATTTTCATAAAAGTGTGACTTCATTGTCGAAATATTGCAACTTTATTCCCTTCAAATCATGACATTGTCCTCGTTATTGCTCTTAAAACCATGCCTTTTCCCTCACAATCTTACAACTTTTACTCATACAATTTTGATTGGCAACACTAAAGTGGCCCTAGTGTGTGAATGTTAGTGTGAATGTGGTCCGTGTTGGCCCTGTGATGAGGTGGCGACTTGTCCGGGGTGTACCCCGCCTTCCACCCGATTGTAGCTGAGATAGGCTCCAGCACCTCCCGCGACCCCGAAAGGGAAAAGCATTAGAAAATGGATGGATGGATTTTGACATTATTTTTCAAATCTTTTCTTCTCGTAGTATTGCAATTTGGATCTCATAACATAACATATTACTTCCAAAAGGTATTACCTTATTCTTGATGATTGCATTTGAATCTAATACAAACCCCAAAACCAGTGAAAATGGCAAGTTGCATAAATCGGAAATAAAAACATGTTTAAAAAAAGCTGGCACAAGTTGCAAAAAAGACTGAGAACGTTGAAGAATGCTCATCAAACACTTATTTGGAAACCCCCACCGGTGAACAGGCTAATTGGGAACAGGTGGGTGCCATGATTGGGTATATAAGCAGCTTCCATGAAATGCTCAGTCATTCACAAACTAGGATGGGGCGAGGGTCCCCACTTTGTGAACAAATGTGTGAACAAATTGACAATTTAAGAACAAAATTTCTCAACTAGCTATTGCTGCGAAGTTTGTTTTCCTGTGGTGCAAACGGACAGGACTGGACAAGGCTTGCAGGTGAATACATGATTTAATCTCTACTCAGAAAAGTACAAACAAAAGGCGCGCACAAGGCGGACACACAAACTTAACGTATGGAAGCAAAAACTAACTCTTATACTATGGACCTAAAACCAAATACAACACCTACTGTGATGTGAAACGAGCAGCATGAAGTATGTTATCAAGAGCTATGGCATAAACAGATCACAAACAGAGTAACAGGAGTAATGTCGCCATGCAGACTACCTGGCAACTACAGGCTTAAATAGTAATAACATGATAAACAACAGGTGCGTGAGTTCAAACAAATGAGGCAAGTGAAACTAATGAGTTGTCATGGAAACTAAAACAAACAAGGGTGCTATTGCGCAAAAACAGGAACCAATGGAGTCAAAAACAAACAGAACATAACTAAACAGAATCCAGACCACAGAACATGACAATAGCAAGGAATTTCACCAAATACGGTCCGTAATATCAAAAGGTTCAGAGAATCTGGAGAAATAACATGCATGTAAGCGGCAAGGCCTTGGATCCCTCAGGCGGTACTGCATCAAAAAGTGACATCAGTGTGTAAAGGATATCATCGTAGTAAAAGAGTGCGGGTACTAGACTGGCCTGCCTTTAGTCCAGACCCGTCTCCCATTGAAACTGTGTGGCGCATTATGAAGCCTAAAATACCACAATATAGACCCCCGTACTGTTGAACAACTTAAGCTGTACATCAAAAAAGAATGGGATTGTAAATCCACCTGAAAATCTTCAAAAATTGGTCTCCTCAGTTCCCAAACGTTTACTCAGTGTTGTTTACACAGTGGTAAAAATGCCCCTGTGCCAACTTTTTTGCAACACTGCTGCTGCCATTTAATTTAGTTTCTCAGTCAGAACATTAAATATCTTGTCTTTGCAGTCTATTCAATTGAATATAAGTTTAAAAGGATTTGCAAATCATTTTATTCTGTTTTTGTCATGATCCTTGGTCCTGATCATGTTTTTGTTATGTTCTGTTAGTTAGTTCCTGTTTTTTGTGCACCCTTGTTAGTTACTTACTATTTCCACCTGCCTCTGATTAGTGTTCGGCACGTCCACCTGCAGCCCAGCACTAATCAAAGAGCTATTTATTCACGTTGCTCGCCACTCTCGGTCTGGCGTCATTTTTCGCTTCATGCCTGGTCCACGTAAGATTTGTTTAGTTCATGCCACAGTCAACGTAAGTTTTCCTTGTCCGTAGTTTATGCTAAGTGTTAGTTTAGCTCCAAGTGCGATCAGCGCCTTGTGCTTTCGCCTTGTTTTTTGTTTTTTGTACCTCTTCGAGTCTTGATAATTAAATCATGTTCTTACCTGCACGCCTTGTCCGGAGTAGTCCGTTTGCCTTCCTGGAGAGAACGACCCCACAGTAAGCTACGCAAAGCACGTTGTGATAGTTTTTATTTACCATTTACAAAATGTGCCAACTTCACTGGTTTTGGGTTTTTGTACATTCACCACTTCTTACCTGACATGAAATCACACCTTCAATCTCAAATTGTGACTTTTTGCTCGTAACATTTGAAGTCAAGTGAATATTATTTTATATAGCGCTTTTTCTCTAGTGACCCAAAGCGCTTTACATAGTGAAACCCAATATCTAAGTAACATTTAAACCAGTGTGGGTGACACTGGGAGCTGCTGGGTAAAGTGTCTTGCCCAAGGACACAACGGCAGTGACTAGGATGGCGGAAGCGGGAATCGAACCTGCAACCCTCAAGTTGCTGGCACGGCCACTCTACCAACTGAGCTAAACCGCTCCATTTCTACTTTTGTCTTGTAATATCAATTCGATTGCAATTTTTTTTCCCTCATCAAATGACTTTGATATTATATTCCTTTTTCTTCTGAAAACGAATATGTTTTAAAATGATGACTTTATTCTCACGTCATCTACAAACCCTTTTTCCATATGAGTTGGGAAATTGTGTTACATGTAGATATAAACGGAATACAATGATTTGCAAATCCTTTTCAACCCATATTCAATTGAATGCACTACAAAGACAAGATATTTGATGTTCAAACTCATAAACTTTTGGGTTTTTTTTGCAAATAATCATTAACTTAGAAAGTTTTTACTTTTGAACATTTTTTTTAACACTTTCTGTTACTTTTGGCAAAGCGAGCTGTCACAAAAAGTCAATTTTTTTAAAAGTTTTTTTAGTTTCCAACACTTTCAACATATTTCCAAAAACAATTTGAAATGTGGACTCTTCAGACCACAGAACACTTTTCCACTTTGCATCAGTCCATCTTAGACGGCGGCGTTTCTGGATGTTGTTGATAAATGGCTTTCGCTTTGCATAGCAGAGCTTTAATTAGCACTTACAGATGTAGCGACGAACTGTATTTAGTGACAGTGGTTTTCTGAAGTGTTCCTGAGCCCATGTGGTGATATCCTTTAGAGATTGATGTCGGATTTTGATATAGTGCCGTCGGAGGGATCAAATGTCACGGTCATTCAATGTTGGTTTCCGGCCATGCTGCTTACGTGGAGTAATTTCTCCAGATTCTCTGAACTTTTTGATGATATTATGGATCGTAGATGTTGAAATCCCTAAATTTCTTGCAATTGCACTTTGAGAAACGTTGTTCTTAAACCGTTTGACTATTTGCTCATGCAGTTGTGTACAAAGGGGTGTACCTCGCCCCATCCTTTCTTGTGAAAGACTGAGCATTTTTTGGGAAGCTGTTTTTATACCCAATCATGGCACCCACCTGATCCCAATTAGCCTGCACACCCGCGGGATGTTCCAAATAAGTGTTTGATGAGCATTCCTCAACTTTATCAGTATTTATTGCCACCTTTCCCAACTTCTTTGTCACGTGTGGCTGGCATCAAATTCTAAAGTTAATGAACATGAAATATGTTGTCTTTGTAGCATATTCAACTGAATATGAGTTGAAAAGATTTGCAAATCATTGTATTCCGTTTATATTTACATTTAACACAATTTCCCTATTCATATGGAAACTGCGTTTTTACTTATGTATTTTTAATAGTAAAATTGTTGTGGATTTGACTTAATGACAACTTTTTCTTGTAAAATGGTGACTCCACTGTATTACCTATTACAGGCATCTTATGATGTAGTATCGACATTACATCTTCATGTGTTGTGTTTCGTATTATCATGATTTGAATTCTTTAACTTCATTATTGACATTCAGGAGCAGAGGTTTATCTTGGCAGTAGAACCAGCAGCCAGGCCCCTGAACCCAGTACACTTGGGCCACCCCCGGGTGGTCCTGGTGATGGGCCCAAGTACGCGGGATGTGGTAGTTTGGGGATGTCGTTACACCTGAACCCCACCACTCTGTCCATGCTGCAGCAGCACAACTTCATCCCTTATTTCAGAGGTAGCGCTGCACGGACTATCCACGCTGACACTGGACCATTTGTTGGAGTGGTTGTGCACGAAATTATATTTATTTTCCCATTTATTAAAATATTATATTAACGTGAAATAATACACCGTATATTACAGTATATATGATGTTTTTTCCACATCATATTACAACTTCATTTTCATAATATGACAGTCTTAGACTTATTTCTTATAAAATGACAAAGGTTTCTCATACAATCATAACTTTTTTCTCATATTCTTACTTTATTGCCGTATTTGTTTAACCTTTTTCCCCATCATAATAATACAAATCAATTTACCATTATTATTATATTTAAAACATGGTATTGGTTTTATTCCTGAAAATTCTTTTTTTAAATTGCCTAACTTGTTACCTAAAATATAAATAAATAAAATAACAACTTACTCATAAAAAAAATTCTCACAAAACGACATTGTTTTCTTATAGATTAGGCCTTATTTGTCATGACATTACATAATTTTCATAATAAATTGCAACTTTTTCCCCAAAAATTACATCATTATTATCATAAAACTGCAACTTATTGCTCACAAAACTTTTTTCTCATACAATTACCACTTTATTGCCAGACTGTGCCTCTTTTTTCGTATTTCAGCATTTTCATTATATTACAACTTAATTTCCTTAATATTACAGTTTTTTTCCTGATAATGTCCCCACTTATTTCTCACAAAATGAAAACATTTTCTCATACAATCATAACTTTTTCTCATATTATTTTTTTACTGCCATATTTGTTTAACCGTTTCCCCCCTCATAATAATACAAACAATTCTATTTACCATAATTATTATATTTATAATCATGCCTTTATTCCTATGGAAATCCATATTTTTCTCATCGTATTAGTTTTATTCCTTTAAAGTTATTTTTTTTTAAAATGTCATAGCATTACTGTCAAATTTGGTTCCTATAAAATAACAATTATTTCTCATAAAATTGCATCTTTTTTTTTCTCACAAAATAACGTAGTTTTCTTATACATTATGCCTTATTTCTCATGACATTACATACATTTCTTAATAAATTGCAACTTTTTCCCATGAAATTACATCATTATTTTAATAAAACTGCAACGTATTTCTCACAAAACCCTTTTTTCATACTATTACCACTTTATTACCAGACTGTGGCTCTTCTTTTCATATTACAGCATTACGACTTCATTTTCGTAATAGTCCCCAAAATGACGTTTTCTCATACAATCATAACTATTTTGTGATATTCTTACTTTATTGCCGTATTTGTTTAACCTTCCCCCCATAATAATACAAACAATTCTATTTACAAAAACTATTATATTTATAATCATGCCTTCATTTCTATCCAAATCCATATTTTTCTCACTGTATAAGTTTTATTCCTGTGAAGTTATTTCTTTTAAATGTCATAATATTACTGTAAAATAACTACTTTTTTATCATAAAATTGCATCTTTTTTCTCATAAAAAGACATCGTTTTCTCATAATTTTCTTAATAAATTGCAACTTTTTCCCATATAATTACATCATTATTGTCACAAAACTGCGACTTATTGCTCACAAAATCTTTTTGTCATACAATTACCACTTTTTTCATATTATAGCTTTTTCTCAGGACTTTATTACTATAAAATTTAAAGCCTTTTTCTCCAAACATTACAACTTTATCCTCAGTTATCACTTTTTCAAGCAGCCAATGGCCGATTGTCTGCACGAAACCCACTGCATCATGGAGTGAGGCTAGGACTGTTTTACACTAAGCATGTTTTGCCTTCACATACTAATATTACTAATACTACACACACAGTTCAGTACACACATAAAAATCCGGGTTTTTGGTCTGAAAGGTTGCCTGACCTCCATTATCATCTCCCAGGTTTCAGACTGGACTCTATACCTGACACTAAAGCTAGGACCTCCTTGTATCTGGTTTTACCTTCTGATGGTAAAAGACTACTTCTCTATCTTGTCTGTGAATGGTTGGCATGTTTTTGCCATGTGGTTCCAGTTCTTTGGTTTTTGTATCAATTCGACCACTTGTTGTTTCTGGCCTTCAGTCTGTGTACTTGATATTTACTACTTCAAAACGGAATCCAGAGGCATTGAGTCCCAACCGAGAGACACTTCACGGTTTGACTTGGTGGGCGAGCCTTCGATATGACTAATATCTGTTTACCTTCGGCAGCGCAAACAACAGAGTACTATAATATCCTCCAAAAAGTTCTGAAAGTGATGGACTGGATTCATTCGCTCTTCAGAAGAAAACAATCAGCACCATCAAACTATCCGGTTGACCACCGTTAAGGGGTAAAGTTACAAAAGTATGGAGGCACCCCATGTCTTGACATCTGGTTGGCTCCACAGGACAGGCAGGGGGTATCACATAGTGTGAGAAATGGACTCAGGTACAGCTCATCTGGAAATTATTCAAAGCACTTCACTTTTTCACTCTAATCTAACTTGTCAGTTCCTGCTGCTGAAAACCATCTCCACAGCATGATGCTGCCACCACCATGCTTTACTGCAGGGATGCTATTGTCCTGGTGAAGAACAGTGCCTGGTTTCTTCCAAACATGATGCCTGACATTCACCCCAAAGAGTTTGATCTTTGTCTCTTGAGACCAGAGAATTTCCTTTCTCATGGTCTGAGAGTCCTTCAGGTGCATTTTGGCAAACTTCTAGGGAGAAATGGCTTCCGTCTGGCCATTCTATCATACAGGCCTGATCGGTAGATGGTCCTTCTGGAAGGTTCTCTTCTCTCCACAGAGGAATGCTGTAGCTCTGACAGAGTGACCATCGGGTTCTTGGTCATCTCCCTAAGGTCCTTCACCCATAATCATTCAGTTTAGATGGCAAGCCAGCTCTTTCCATTCTATCATACAGGCCTGATTGGTGGATGGTCCTTCTGGAAGGTTCTTTTCTCTCCACAGACGAATGATGTAGCTCTGACAGAGTGACCATCGGGTTCTTGGTCATCTCCCTAAGGTTCTTCACCCATGATCGCTCAGTTTAGATGGCAAGCCAGCTCTTTCCATTCTATCATACAGGCCTGATTGGTGGATGGTCCTTCCGGAAGGTTCTCTTCTCTCCACAGAGGAATGCTGTAGCTCTGACAGAGTGACCATCGGGTTCTTGGTCATCTCCCTAAGGTCCTTCACCCATGATCACTCAGTTTAGATGACAAGCCAGCTCTTTCCATTCTATCATACAGGCCTGATTGGTGGATGGTCCTTCTGGAAGGTTCTCTTCTCTCCACAGAGGAATGCTGTAGCTCTGACAGAGCAACCATTAGGTTCTTGGTCATCTTCCTAAGGTCCTTCACCCATGATCGCTCAGTTTAGATGGCAAGCCAGCTCTTTCCATTCTATCATACAGGCCTGATTGGTGGATGGTCCTTCTGGAAGGTTCTCTTCTCTCCACAGACGAATGCTGTAGCTCTGACAGAGTGACCATCGGGTTCTTGGTCATCTCCCTAAGGTTCTTCACCCATGATCGCTCAGTTTAGATGGCAAGCCAGCTCTTTCCATTCTATCATACAGGCGTGATTGGTGGATGGTCCTTCTGGAAGGTTCTCTTCTCTCCACAGAGGAATGTTGTAGCTCTGACAGAGTGACCATCAGGTTCTTGGTCATCTCCCTAAGGTCCTTCACCCATGATCGCTCAGTTTAGATGGCAAGCCAGCTCTTTCCATTCTATCATACAGGCCTGATTGGTGGATTGTCCTTCTGGAAGGTTCTCTTCTCTCCACAGAGGAATGTTGTAGCCCTGACAGAGTGACCATCGGGTTCTTGGTCATCTCCCTAAGGTCCTTCACCCATGATCGCTCAGTTTAGATGGCAAGCCAGCTCTTTCCATTTTGTCATACAGGCCTGATTGGTGGATGGTCCTTCTGGAAGGTTCTCTTCTCTCCACAGAGGAATGCTGTAGCTCTGACAGAGCGACCATCAGGTTCTTGGTCATCTCCCTAAGGTCCTTCACCCATGATCGCTCAGTTTAGATGGCAAGCCAGCTCTTTCCATTCTATCATACAGGCCTGATTGGTGGATTGTCCTACTGGAAGGTTCTCTTCTCTCCACAGAGGAATGTTGTAGCTCTGACAGAGCGACCATCAGGTTCTTGGTTATCTCCCTAAGGTCCTTCACCCATGATCGCTCAGTTTAGATGGCAAGCCAGCTCTTTCCATTCTGTCATACAGACCTGATTGGTGGATGGTCCTTCCGGAAGGTTCTCTTCTCTCCACAGAGGAATGTTGTAGCTCTGACAGAGTGACCATCGGGTTCTTGGTCATCTCCCTAAGGTCCTTCACCCATGATCGCTCAGTTTAGATGGCAAGCCAGCTCTTTCCATTCTATCATACAGGCCTGATTGGTGGATTGTCCTACTGGAAGGTTCTCTTCTCCCCACAGAGGAATGATGTAGCACTGACAGAGTGACCATCGGGTTCTTGGTCATCTCCCTAAGGTCCTTCACCCATGATCGCTCAGTTTAGATGGCAAGCCAGCTCTTTCCATTCTATCATACAGGCCTGATTGGTGGATGGTCCTTCTGGAAGGTTCTCTTCTCTCCACAGAGGAATGCTGCAGCTCTGACAGAGTGACCATCGGGTTTTTGGTCATCTCCCTAAGGTCCTTCACCCATGATCGCTCAGTTTAGATGGCAAGCCAGCTCTTTCCATTCTATCATACAGGCCTGATTGGTGGATGGTCCTTCCGGAAGGTTCTCTTCTCTCCACAGAGTAATGTTGTAGCTCTGACAGAGTGACCATCGGGTTCTTGGTCATCTCCCTAAGGTCCTTCACCCATGATCGCTCAGTTTAGATGGCAAGCCAGCTCTTTCCATCCTATCATACAGGCCTGATTGGTCGATGGTCCTTCCGGAAGGTTCTCTTCTCTCCGCAGAGTAATGCTGTAGCTCTGACAGAGTGACCATCGGGTTCTTGGCCATCTCCATAAGGTCCTTCACCCATGATTGCTCAGTTTAGATGGCAAGCCAGCTCTTTCCATTCTGTCATACAGGCCTGATTGGTGGATGGTCCTTCTGGAAGGTTCTCTTCTCTCCACAGAGGAATGCTGTAGCTCTGACAGAGTGACCATCGGGTTCTTGGTCATCTCCCTAAGGTCCTTCACCCATGATCGCTCAGATTAGATGGCAAGCCAGCTCTTTCCATTCTATCATACAGGCGTGATTGGTGGATGGTCCTTCTGGAAGGTTCTCTTCTCTCCACAGAGGAATGCTGTAGCTCTGACAGAGTGACCATCGGGTTCTTGGTCATCTCCCTAAGGTCCTTCACCCATGATCGCTCAGATTAGATGGCAAGCCAGCTCTTTCCATTCTATCATACAGGCGTGATTGGTGGATGGTCCTTCTGGAAGGTTCTCTTCTCCCCACAGAGGAATGTTGTAGCTCTGACAGAGTGACCATCGGGTTCTTGGTCATCTCCCTAAGGTCCTTCACCCATGATCGCTCAGTTTGGATGGCAAGCCAGCTCTTTCCATTCTGTCATAGAGGCCTGATTGGTGGATGGTCCTTCTGGAAGGTTCTATTCTCTCCACAGAGGAATGATGTAGCTCTAACAGAGTGACCATCGGGTTCTTGGTCATCTCCCTAAGGTCCTTCACCCATGATCGCTCAGTTTAGATGGCAAGCCAGCTCTAGGAAGAATCCTGGTGGTTCCAAACTTCTTCGATTTACGGATGATGGAGGCCGTTGTGCTCATTGGGACCTTCAAGGCAGATGATATTGTTCTGTACTTTTCCCCAGTCTGTCTTGGAGGTCTACGGACAATTCCTTCAACTTTGTTCTTGGTTTGTGTTCAGCCATGCACTATGAAATGTGGGACCTTATGAATAACCAGGTGTGTGCCTTTCCAAATCATGTCCAACCAACTGACTCCAAATAAACTGTAGGAACACCCCTAATTAATGGGCTGTGAATTAGGGATGTACAAACCGAAAACCTATTTTAATTAGAGATGAATAAATCGTTTGGCAAGCCTCTGGGTTGATTTATATCTAGTATGGACAGGTCGATGTCCGGTTTGAAAGTCGCAAATCAGTTGATTTGAGTTCTGCTTCATGATATGGCTTTTTTAATCTTGCGAGACTTACGAGATGATGTAATGCGAGAGTAACATTCTCATTTGCGACTGACAACAAAAGAGCATCTTGGCAGACAGCACCAAAAAAGTTTACAATGCACCTCCAAATCTTAAATCTAAAGTGTGGTAAACGTTTGGATTTTGTTTTAAAAGAAGGGTCAGTTGGAATAACGTGTGGCCATTTCTTAAGTTTGGAAAGCAGCGATAAAGTAGCGACTGAGAACCCACCTGTTGAGACGGCATGGAGACACTCAAGCGGGCGATGACGGAGCTATGGATGCCAATGCGAGCATAGCTACCAACTCGCAAGCCAAGGACACTGATTTGAAAGACTTCCAGCCCCAACTTAGCCAAAACTCTGTGAGGTTATCTCAGCATCTAATACACTGTTCATTGTGCTAATGATAAAGACCAAGCTGCACAGTAACCAGCAGAATAGCACTTTGGAAAGTATCGAGGGTTTTGGGTTTTGACAAATGTCCTACACAGCATTGCTGATCACTGTTGTTGATCATTCATTCTCATAATGCCAACGACGTGTGCGATTGTCGACTGCCATAGTCAAGGTGCGATATTTTTATTATCTGGAAAAAAAATAGGTACTTGTTTGTTGTTTTTTGTTAAAGTTTGCTGATTGGGGGAATAATTCCTTGGACACATGAGGACTTTTAGGGCAAAAAAACTGAGGATTTAAAGGAGTAATAGATGGTAGTTTTTGCTTTAGTTTAGTTATTGTGTACTATTGGCTTTGTTTCAGGTGTAATAAAAGATAATAGGGAACTATTTGAAGTATTAGGTTGATATTTTTAAACTGTCAATAGAAAATTGTACAGTTAATACATGTGATTGGTATTTGTAACGGCCGATCTCACACATGGATGATCAGTATCGGAATATGCAGCATAAATCGCTGATCGGAACATCACTACTAATGACTTCTACTATCCTCCTGTCCTGTACCTGTAGCTCCCACACATCACCACTTGACGTGGGCCCCCACAGGACCACCCCCACACCTGGAGCCACCCCCAAAGGCACATAACAGTTTTTGCATAACCTGACATGATTTACAATTTGACAACTAAAAAAATTGTTTTGTGGTTGACTTGCATCCAGTTAGGTTTCCCGGTTTTGTTTTCTGACATTCTGCTTGTTTTCAACGTATGTACTGTACATGCTAGAGTATTGATTATATTCTTTGTGTCTCATCTCCCGACATGTAGGTAGCGAAAGCGGTCGGAGTACCCCCAGCTTATCCACCTACTCCGATGGAAAATCGCCATCCTCCGGGTCAACGTACATCGCTGCCCCTCGCCATTTCCACATACCTGGTAGGCCAGTATTGGAAAATGTCATTATTTGTTTTTTCTTTCTATGTTTCCTAAAATATTTTAATCAATCCCAGTTCATTCTTTTCTATTCCCATGTAAATGTTCTAGTTTATTGATTAAAAAATGTTGATTGATTTCAATGTGTATTCATGTCTACGTTTTAGTGTATTCTTGAAATGAAAACGATACGGTTAATTCATGCTATTTTTTTCCACATTTACAAACCCCGTTTCCATATGAGTTGGGAAATTGTGTTAGATGTAAAATATAAACGGATTACAATGATTTGCAAATCCTTTTCCACCCACATTCAGTTGAATGCACTACAAAGACAACATATCCGATATTTAAACTCATAAACTTAGGTTTTTTTTGCAAATAATAATTAACTTAGAATTTCATGGCTGCAACACGTGCCAAAGTAGTTGGGAAAGGGCATGTTCACCACTGTGTTACATCACCTTTTCTTTTAACAACACTCAATAAACGTTTGGGAACTGAGGAAACTAATTGTTGAAGCTTTGGAAGTGGATTTCTTTCCCATTCTTGTTTTATGTAGAGCTTCAGTTCTTCAACAGTCTCTGGTCTTCGCTGTCATATTTTATGCTTCATAATGCGCCACACATTTTCGATGGGAGACAGGTCTGGACTGCAGGCGGGCCAGGAAAGTACCTGCACTCTTTTTTTACAAAGCCACGCTGTTGTAACACATGCTGAATGTGGCTTGCTGAAATAAGCAGGGGCGTCCATGAAAAAGACGGCGCTTAGATGGCAGCATATGTTGTTCCAAAACCTGTATGTACCTTTCAGCATTAATGGTGCCTTCACAGATGTGTAAGTTACCCAAGCCTTGGGCACTAATGCACCCCCATACCATCACAGATGCTGGCTTTTGAACTTTGCGTCCATAACAGTCTGGATGGTTCGCTTCCCCTTTGGTCCGGATGACCCGATGTCGAATATTTCCAAAAACAATTTGAAATGTGGACTCGTCAGACCACAGAACACTTTTCCACTTTGCATCAGTCCATCTTAGATGATCTAGGGCCAGAGAAGCCAGCGGCGTTTCTGGATGTTGTTGATAAATGGCTTTCACTTTGCATAGTAGATCTTTAACTTGCACTTACAGATGTAGCGACAAACTGTATTTAGTGACAGTGGTTTTCTGAAGTATTCCTGAGCCCATGTGGTGATATCCTTTAGAGATTGATGTCGGTTTTTGATACAGTGCTGTCTGAGGGATCGAAGGTCACGGTCATTCAAAGTTAGTTTCCGGCCATGCTGCTTCCGTGGAGTGATTTCTCCTAAACCTTTTGATGATATTACGGACCGTAGATGTTGAAATCCCTAAATTTCTTGCAATTGTACTTTGAGAAACGTTGTTCTTAAACTGTTTGACTATTTGCTCATGCAGTTGTGTACCTCGCCCCATCCTTTCTTGTGAAAGACTGAGCATTTTTTAGGAAGCTGTTTTTATACCCAATCATGGCGCCCACCTGTTCCCAATTAGCCTGCACACCTGTGGGATGTTCCAAATGAGTGTTTGATGAGCAAAATCAACTTTATCAGTATTTATTGCCACCTTTCCGAACTTATTTGTCAAGTGTTGCTGGCATCAAATTCTAAACTTAATGATTATTGGCAAAAAAAAAAAATGTTAATCTGTTTGAACATCAAATATGTTGTCTTTGTAGCATATTCAACTGAATATGGGTTGAAAATTGTTTGCAAATCATTGTATTCCGTTTATATTTACATCTAACACAATTTCCCAACTCATATGGAAACGGCGTTTGTAATAGATTGTTTTTTGTTTTTTTTTAATCAGCCAGTCACATTTTATTCGTTCCCCCCCCCCAAAAAAAATTCCCCATATGACCTTGGTTTTTGCCTCCAGAAAAAAAAATGTTTCCCTTTATTTTGAACATTTTTGAAAATGTTGTGGTTTATTCACACAACATAAAACATACAGTAAAACATTTGTATGTAACATTTTTGTTATAGAGTATTTCCTTAGATTTCAGATGATTTTATTACATTTTATTCCCATTAAACAATATGCTTCTTACCATTTTTTTTTTACTGGTTTCTGTATATATTCTTATTATGTCTGAAAAATATAACTTTTAAAAAATGTTATTTTTGCCATTTTTTGAGTCATTCTCACTGAGATGTTTTGCTTGTACTACTGATTTTTTTGTTATATTTGCTAATAACCTAATTCACTTTTATGACAATGAATTTTTGCACGTGACCCCTGTCAAAATTAACGCATTCCTCTTTTTCCTTCATTCTTCCTTCTATTTTTCTGTCCTTTTTGTGTTTAAATTTTTTTTTATTTTTCTAATGTCCCTCTTTGCCTATATTCCCGTTTTCAGAGCCCGTGGTCAAAGATAATATCTATAGAAAACCCCCCATCTACAAACAGCATGGTACAGTCACATCACCTGCTTTTAACAAAAAAAATGTTCCTCTCTTGCATGCCAACTTTTTCATGATTATCTTCCTTGAATCTGGTGTTTTTTGGCGTTCCAGTTGACGGGGATTTGGTACAGCAAAATTAGCTTCTTAAAAAAAAAATTGTATCATGTATTAGTATAAATTACTATGTACCATGTGTAAGTTTCCCTCTTTAAAAAAAAATCATAATCTTATTTAATTTTCACATATTTAAAGCATTTTTAATATAATGATAACATATATATATATATATATATATATATATATATATATATATATATATATATATATATATATATATATATAAAAATCATGTAACTACCAAGTTCATATTTTCAACCGCTAACTTCCTGCTGTTTTTCAGCTTCCAGAACTTCCTGGCAGGATGGCGAGGATAGCAAGGTAAGTAGTTACTTGTCTCATTACTTTCAACAACCTATGTTGTAGTACAAAACCCAAAACCGGTTGTGTAAATGTTAAATAAAAACAGAATACAATGATTTGCAAAACCTTTTCAATTTATTTTTAATTGAATAGACTGCAAAGACAATATATTTTATGTTAGAACTGAGAGACGTAATTTAATGGCAGAAAAGTTGCAAAAAAGTTGGCACAGGGGCATTTTTACCACTGTGTCACATGGCCTTTCCTTTTAACAACACTTAGTAAACATTTGGGAACTGAGGAGACCAATTTTTGAAGCTTTTCAGGTGGAATTCTTTCCCATTCTTGCTTGATGTACAGCTTAAGTTGTTCAACAGTCTCTACTGTGGTATTTTAGGCTTCATATTGCGCCACACATTTTCAATGGGAGACAGGTCTGGACTACAGGCAGGCCAGTCCTGTACTCTTTTACAATGAAGCCACGTTGTTGTAACACGTGGCTTGGCATTGTCTTGCTGAAATAAGCAGGGGCGTCCATGAAAAAATAGTTGCTTGGACGCTCCAAAACCTGTATGTACCTTTCAGCATTAATGGTGCCTTCACAAGTGTGTAAGTTATCCATGCCTTGGGCACTAATACACCCCCATACCATCATAGATGCTGGATTTTGAACCTTGCGCCTAGACCAATCCAGATGGTTCTTTTCCTCTTTGATCCGGAGAACACGACGTCCACAGTCTCCAAAAACAATTTGAAATGTGGACTTGTCAGATCACAGAACAATTTTCCACTTTGCATCAGTCCATCTTAGATGAGCCCGTGACTTTCAATCCCACAGGCGGTACTGGGTGTTGTTGATAAATGGCTT
This sequence comes from Nerophis ophidion, assembly GCF_033978795.1. Classification (NCBI taxonomy): domain Eukaryota; kingdom Metazoa; phylum Chordata; class Actinopteri; order Syngnathiformes; family Syngnathidae; genus Nerophis; species Nerophis ophidion. The sequence goes on along the minus strand of NC_084620.1, from coordinate 46,155,138 downwards.
TGGCTTTGCATAGTACAGTTTTAACTTGCACTTACAGAAATACCAACAAACTGTAGTTACTGACAGTGGTTTTTTGAAGTGCTCCTGAGCCCACGTGGTGATATCCTTTTCACACTGATGTCGCTTTTTGATGCAGTACCGCCTGAGGGATCAAAGATCCGTAATATCATCGCTTACATGCAGGGATTTCTCCAGATTCTCTGAACCTTTTGATGATATTACGGATGTAGAAATTTCTAAATTCCTTGCAATAGCTTATTAAGAAATGTTGTTCTTAAACTGTTCGAAAATTTGCTCACCCATTTGTTCACAAAGTGGTGACCCTCGCCCCATACTTGTTTGTGAATGACTGAGCATTTCATGGAAGCTGCTTTTATACCCAATTATGGCACCCACCTGTTCCCAATTAGCGTGCTCACCTGTGGGATGTTCCAAATAAGTGTTTGATGAGCATCCCTCAACTTTCTCAGTCTTTTTTGGCACTTGTGCCAGCTTTTTTGAAACATGTTGCAGGCATCAAATTCCAAATGAGCTAATATTTAACGTTTTCCAGTTCGAACGTTCAGTAGCTTGTCTTTGCAGTCTATTCAATTGAATATAGGTTGAAAAAAGGATTTGCAAATCATTGTATTCTGTTTTTATTTACCGTTTATGTGCCAACTTCACTAGTTTTGGGATTTGTACATGAACAAACAAGTCTCGTGATACAACCAACAGGGCGTCCACCATTTCGCCTCGATGTTGCATACCGGGTGGTTTTAGACACTTCCAGGTGTCTTTCAATGACAGATGTGTCCTCAACGTTTTGTCCAGTTATCACAACCAAATTTAAACTAAGCGTCTCGACAGATGGCAGATAATAAACTGTCAATATTTTCAGTTTTCTGTGGCATATGGAAATGGCCCATGTGGCCTGCAACACATATATGGTTAAGGCATTGCCACCTGCTTCGTGGCATCTCTAACCAAGTTTTTTTTTTTTTTACCTACTCAGTGGCCTAGTGGTTACTGACCGCCCTGAGATCAATAGGCTGTGAGTTCAAACTCCGACTGAGTCACACTGCAAAAACTGAAATCTAAGTAAGATTAAATATCTCAAAGAAGGGTGATATTTTCTTATTGTCTGTCTGATAAGATACTTCTTCTCACTAAGCAGACTTTATGTTAGTGTTTTACTTGGTCCTAAATTATCTTAGTAGGATATTACAGCTTGTTGCTGATATTTGATGACCTATATTGAGTAAAATATGCTTGAAACTAGAACATCAACTGTTGCAAAGCTGTGTCATCAACACACAAGTATAAAACTACTTTTTTAAAGTAATAATTTCTTTAAGCATGAAAAAAAAAAATCATGCCCAGGTTATATCATTATGTCAAGATAATGGCATTAACATTTACTTGATTTAAGAATATTTTTCAACATACTGAGCAAAAAGATCTTTTTTTTCGACCAAGAGAAGTGCACTTGTTATTAGTGAGAATATACTTATTTTAAGGTATTTTTGGGTTCGCTGAGGTTAGCTAATTTTACTTGTTTTGGAAAGTCTTGACAAGCCAAATTTTTTGACAGATAATTTTGCTTAGTTCAAATAAAATACCCCTCGTTTTTGTATTTTTTTTTTCTTGTTTTCGAACACCGACTTTTTGCAGTGTATACCAAAGTGTTTTACTTTTTTTGAGGTTTTTGGTCCTAAATCATCTTAGTAAGATATCACAGCTTGTTGCTGATATTTGATGACCTATATTAAGTAAAATATGCTTGAAACTAGAACATCAACTGTTGCAAAGCTGTGTTATCAACACACAAGTATAAAACTACTTTTTTAAAGTAATAATTTCTTACTTCAAGCATGAAAAAAAAATCATGATGCCGAGCGCATATCAGTATGTCAAGATAATGGCACTAGCATTTACTTAATTTAAGAATATTTTTCAACATATTGAGCAAAAAGGTCTTTTTTTTCGACCAAGAAAAGTGCACTTGTTATTAGTGAGAATATACTTATTTTAAGGTATTTTTGGGTTCGCTGAGGTTAGCTAATTTTACTTGTTTTGGAAAGTCTTGACAAGCCGAATTTTTTGACGGATAATTTTGCTTAGTTCAAATAAAATACCCCTCATTTCTGTATTTTTTTTTCTTCTTGTTTTTGAACACCGACTTTTTGCAGTGTATACCAAAGACTATAAAAATGGGACCCATTACCTCCACTGCAAAAACTCAACTCTAAGTAAGATTAAATATCCCAAATAAGGGTGATGTTTGATCATTTTTTGTCTGATAAGATAATTATTCTCACTAAGCAGATTTTATGTTAGAGTGTTTTACTTTTTTTTAAGGGTTTTGGTCCTAAATTATCTTTGTAAGATATTACAGCTTGTCGCTGATATTTTATGACCTATATTGAGTAAAACATGCTTGAAACTAGAATATCAACTGTTGCAAACCTGTGTCATCAACACTCACAATTATAAAACTACTTTTTTAAAGTAATAATTTCTTACTTCAAGCACTGAGGTTAGCTAATTTTTTTGGTTACGGAAAGTCCATCCATCCATCCATCCATTTTCTACCGCTTATTCCCTTTCGGGGTCGCGGGGGGCGCTGGCGCCTATCATGAAAATGGGACCCATTACCTCCACTGCAAAAACTGAACTCTAAGTAAGATTAAATATCCCAAATAAGGGTGATGTTTGCTTATTTTCTGTCTGATAAAATAATTCTTCTCACTAAGCAGATTTTATGTTAGAGTGTTTTACTTTTTTGAAGGGTTTTGGTCCTAAATTATCTTAGTAAGATATTACAGCTTGTTGCTGATATTTGATGACCTATATTAAGTAAAATATGCTTGAAACTAGAATATCAACTGTTGCAAAGCTGTGTTATCAACATAAAACTACTTTTTTAAAGCAATAATTTCTTTAAGCATGAAAAAAAATCATGATGCCGAGGTTATATCAGTATGTCAAGATAATGGCATTAACATTTACTTGATTTAAGAATATTTTTCAACATATTGAGCAAAAAAGGTCTTTTTTTTCGACCAAGAAAAGTGCACTTGTTATTAGTGAGAATATACTTATTTTAAGGTATTGTTGGGTTCGCTGAGGTTAGCTAATTTTACTTGTTTTGGAAAGTCTTGACAAGCTTAATTTTTTGACGGATAATTTTGCTTAGTTCAAATAAAATACCCCTCATTTTTGTATTTTTTTCTTCTTGTTTTTGAACACCGACTTTTTGCAGTGTATACCAAAGACTATAAAAATGGGACCCATTACCTCCACTGCAAAAACTGAAATCTAAGTAAGATTAAATATCCCAAAAAGGGTGATGTTTGCTTATTTTCTGTCTGATAAGATCATTCTTCTCACTAAGAAGATTTTATGTTAGTGTTTTACTTTTTTTAAGGGTTTTGGTACTAAATTATCTTAGTAAAATATCACAGCTTGTTGCTGATATTTGATGACCTATATTGAGTAAAACATGCTTGAAACTAGAATATCAACTGTTGCAAAGCTGTGTTATCAACACACAAGTATAAAACTACTTTTTTAAAGTAATAATTTCTTACTTCAAGCATGAAAAAAAATCATGATGCCGAGCGCATATCATTATGTCAAGATAATGGCACTAGCATATACTTAATTTAAGAATATTTTTCAACATACTGAGCAAAAAGGTCTTTTTTTTTCTACCAAGAAAAGTGCACTTGTTAGTGAGAATATTTTAAGGTATTTTTTGGGTTTGCTGAGGTTAGCTGATTTTACTTGTTTTGGAAAGTCTTGACAAGCCAAATTTTTGGACAGATAGTTTTGCTTACCGGTAGTTCAAATAAAATACCCCTCATTTTTGTATTTTTTTTTCTTGTTTTTGAACACCGACTTTATTATAAAAATGGGACTCATTACCTCCACTGCAAAAACTGAAATCCAAGTAAGATTAAATATCTCAAATAACGGTGATATTTGATTATTTTCTGTCTGATAAGATAATTATTCTTACTAAGCAGATTTTATGTTAGAGTGTTTTACTTGTTTTAAGGGCTTTGATCTTAAATTATCTTAGTAAGATATCACAGCTTGTTGCTGATATTTGATTACCTATATTGAGTAAAACATACTTGAAACTAGAATATCAACTGTTGGAAAGCTGTGTTATCAACACACAAGTATAAAACTACTTTTTTAAAGTAATAATTTCTTATTTCAAGCATGGAAAAAAAATCATGACTTTGACAAAAATGTGTCTCATAATTAAAACAGATGACAGCCAAATGGACTTTGCTGTTTTATTTCCAATGAAACAATAGAAAACACGTACTCATATAGTAGTACAGTTGGCACAGTTCAGTAAACTGACAGTTAATATTTAAACATTTAACACTTGACATTTCAAACAATTTTAAACAGAAAGAGTTCATGCGCATTCAGATAATTTTTTCAAAATTACAATGAAAAAAATTTGGGCCGGGGGCCGGGCTGTATATATGCGCACTAATTGACTGAAAGAGCACGCACTTGGCGCAATGATGTCATGTTGTCGATGGAAAAATGCATTTTTAGACCATGTGATTTGCTTGAGTGGCTAGTAGACCACGAGAGTAACAAGCGGTTGTCTTGTTGCCTTTCCATTAAGAACGATATAAATTGTTTTTTAGTGTAAGTTTGATGGTTTCAAGAAATCCAATGCTGAGCGCATATCATGATGTCATGATAATGGCACTCACATTTACTTAATTTAAGAATATTTTTCAACATATTAAGCAAAAAGGTTTGTTTTTTTCTACCAAAAAAAGTACAGTTGTTATTAGTGAGAATATTCTTATTTTAAGGTATTTTTGGGTTCGCTGAGGTTAGCAAATTTATCTTGTTTTGGAAAGTCTTGACAAGCCTAATTTTCTTGTTCTACTGCCAGATCATTTTGCTTGGATCAAATAAAATACCCCTCATTTCTGTATTTTTTTTTTCTTGTTTCTGAACACCGACTTTTTGCAGTGTATACCAAAGACTATAAAAATAGGACCCATTACCTCCCTGCTTGGCACTCAGCATCAAGGGTTGGAATTGAGGGTTAAATCACCAAAAATGATCCCCGGGCGCGGCCACCGGTGCTGCTCGCTGCTCCCCTTCACCTCCCAGGGAGTGAACGAGGGGATGGGTCAAATGCAGAGGACACATTTCACCACACCTAGTGTGTGTGTGACTATTATCGGCACTTTAACTTTTGCTTAAGTTTGACAACTCACCCTGAATCATTTCCATTGCATTCCAGAATGCCAGTTGGATGATGGATGGACAGATGGGCCCAGAAGACCTTGACCCATGCAAGTCAACATGCAGTTTGCCAATGAACACCTACAAGCCAAGTGAGTATGAACGGTTAACATGGCACAAACTGACAACTGTTAGATAAAAAAAATATTGAATTACTATTATATTTTGTCAGGTTTTCCTCATAATAAGTTTGCATCCTTACCTGGTTATGGGAGGAATGGCATCTACAAGGTAAGCTACCCATCGTTAGCTATTAATGCTAGCTTGTTGATGTGAATTTGAAATGTTATTACAAACCCCGTTTCCATATGAGTTGGAAAATTGTCTTTGATGTACATATAAACGGAATACAATGATTTGCAAATCCTTTTCAACCCATATTCAATTGAATGCACTACAAAGACAAGATATTTGATGTTCAAACTCATAAAACTTTTTTTTTTTTGCAAATAATAATTAACTTAGAATTTCATGGCTGCAACACGTGCCAAAGTAGTTGGGAAAGGGCATGTTCACCACTGTGTTACATCACCTTTTCTTTTAACAACACTCAATAAACGTTTGGGAACTGAGGAAACTAATTGTTGAAGCTTTGAAAATGGAATTCTTTCCCATTCTTGTTTTATGTAGAGCTTCAGTCGTTCAACAGTCCGGGGTCTCCGCTGTCGTATTTTACGCTTCACAATGCGCCACATATTTTCGAAAGGGACAGGTCTGGACTGCAGGCGGGCCAGAAAAGTACCCGCACTCTTTTTTGACGAAGCCAGGCTGTTGTAACACGTGCTGAATGTGGTATGGCATTGTCTTGCTGAAATAAGCAGGGGCGTCCCTGAAAAAGACGGCACTTATATGACAGCATATGTTGTTCCAAAACCTGTATGTACCTTTTAGCATTAATGGTGCCTTCACAGATGTGTAAGTACCCATGCCTTTGGCACAAATGCACCCCCATACCATCACAGATGCTGGCTTTTGAACTTTGCGTCGACAACAGTTTGGATGGTTCGCTTCCCCTTTGGTCCGGATGACCCGATGTCGAATATTTCCAAAAACAATCTGAAATGTGGACTCGTCAGATCACAAAACACTTTTCCACTTTGCAACAGTCCATCTTAGGTGATCTCGGGCTCAGAGAAGCCGGCGGCGTTTCTGGATGTTGTTGATAAATGGCTTTCGCTTTGCACTGTAGATCTTTAACTTGCACTTACAGATGTAGCGACAAACTGTATTTAGTGACAGTGGTTTTCTGAAGTGTTCCTGAGCCCATGTGGTGATATCCTTTAGAGATTTATGCTGTTTTTTAATACAGTGCTATCTGAGGGATCGAAGGTCACGATCATTCATTGTTGGTTTCCGGCCATGCCGCTGAAGTGGAGTGATTTCTCCAGATTCTCTGAACCTTTTGCTGATATTATGGACCGTAGATGTTGAAATCCCTAAATTTCTTGCAATTGCACTTTGAGAAACGTTGTTCTTAAACTGTTTGACTATTTGCTCACGCAGTTGTGGACAAAGGGGTGTACCTCGCCCCATCCTTTTTGTGAAAGACTGAGCATTTTTTAGGAAGCTGTTTTTATACCCAATCATGGCGCCCACCTGTTCCCAATTAGCCTGCACACCTGTGGGATGTTCCAAATGAGTGTTTGATGAGCAAAATCAACTTTATCAGTATTTATTGCCACCTTTCCGAACTTATTTGTCAAGTGTTGCTGGCATCAAATTCTAAACTTAATGATTATTGGCAAAAAAAAAAAATTTTAATCTGTTTGAACATCAAATATGTTGTCTTTGTAGCATATTCAACTGAATATGGGTTGAAAATTGTTTGCAAATCATTGTATTCCGTTTATATTTACATCTAACACAATTTCCCAACTCATATGGAAACGGCGTTTGTAATAGATTGTTTTTTGTTTTTTTTAAATCAGCCAGTCACATTTTATTCGTTCCCCCCCCCAAAAAAAATTCCCCATATGACCTTGGTTTTTGCCTCCAGAAAAAAAAATGTTTCCCTTTATTTTGAACATTTTTGAAAATGTTGTGGTTTATTCACACAACATAAAACATACAGTAAAACATTTGTATGTAACATTTTTGTTATAGAGTATTTCCTTAGATTTCAGATGATTTTATTACATTTTATTCCCATTAAACAATATGTTTGACTATTTGCTCACGCAGTTGTGGACAAAGGGGTGTACCTCGCCCCATCCTTTTTGTGAAAGACTGAGCATTTTTTGGGTAGCTGTTTTTATGCCCAATCATGGCACCCACCTGTTCCCAATTAGCCTGCACACATGTGGGAGGTTCCAAATAAGTGTTTGATGAGCATTCCTCAATTTTATCAGTATTTATTGCCACCTTTCCCAACTTCTTCGTCAAGTGTTGCTGGCATAAAATTCCAAAGTTAATGATTATTTGCAAACAAAAAAATGTTTATCAGTTTGAACATCAAATATGTTGTCTTTGTAGCATATTCAACTGAATATGGGTTGAAAAGGATTTGCAAATCATTGTATTCCGTTTATATTTACATCTAACACAATCTCCCAACTCATATGGAAACGTGATTTGTAAATATTTTTTTATATTTAAATTCCCCAATACTAGTGGTCTTTAACAGGGGATCCATTACTTAATAAATAAATACAACAATTGTGCTGAAAATAAGTTATGGTTACAGTTAGGTTTGGGTTCGAGTCTTGGTTATGGTTGGGGTTAGGGTCGTATATAATCAGCAATTGCAATACATCCAAATACCGCAATAATAACAGGTAATGGTGCGTTGCATTCGCCATCTTGGATCACGTGACAAATCAAAAGCTTCCTCTCGGGTGGCCATCTTGCAAAAAGGGTTCACTTCCGTCGTTGTCACCCTTGTGGGCGCGACTTCGACTAAAATCTGCGGCCGCAGCTCGACCCTCCCCCACTGTCTCATACAAAACGGGGAAAAAAAAGATGGCTACTCTGAGCTTTGACCTTTGTCGAGTGACGATTACAGCCCATAGATAATGGACGGGTTTTTTTACCTGAAGTCACTTCCTTAAACCACCACCAAGGGGCACTGTGTAACATTACAAAAACAATTAAAATATTTACATTTGTGTGTGATAATTTTCTACAATTATCCAAACATATTTATGTTTATTTCCATGGACGGTTTCTTCCTTTAAAATTTCAATGCTCAAATTTGCAGTTTCTTCCATCAATTTCTATAATTTTCAGGAAGATAGCTGTAATTTTTCATAGAACATTTCAAGCTTCATACATGAAAATTTGAAATATTTTTTTGAAACATTTTTTATTTTACAGTAACCATGTCATACTTAAAAAATAGGTACATTTTTACTTAATTTCCCATACTTTTTTTTAGAATTTCCCCAAATATTTGTCATTTTCTATGAAACGTTTCCTACATTAAATGTATAATTTGTAAATTAGTGTAATGATCCATCCAGCCATCTTCTTCCTGCTGTTTAGGGGATTTTGCAGGGAAACCTGTGAAACAGGCTTGCAGGGATAAAGTAGCCTCTGTGTTTTTTCCTGACGTAAAGTAAACAGTTTTTAAAATGAAAGTAATATTTTATCTGAGTTTTTAAATTACTTTGCTTGTTGATGATTTTTTATGTTGGGTTTTATATTGTGTAGTTATATTTATATGGTAATTATTATTCTGTGACTGTAAATTGTTTGCCTGTTTTCTTATTGATGCTTTTATTTTTTATTTTTGTTTGTATTACGTATTTACAACTATATGCTTTTACTTGTAATTGTGTTGAGTTGTGGAACCCAGGAAGACTACTGGGTTGTTGTGGCAACCAACTAATGGGGATCCTTAATAAAAATAAAAATAAAAATAAAAGTGTATATATATATATATATATATATATATATATATATATATATATATATATATATATATATATACTGTATTTCCTTGAATTGCCGCCGGGGCGCTAATTAATTTAAAACCTATTCTCACTCCTGTGCTTACCAAAGGCATGGAGTAAAAGTAAGCATGCACTAATTATTTTAAAACCTCTTTTCACTCCGGCACTCACCAAAGGTATGCAGTAAAAATTTGAGTGTGATGTAAGCTTGGACCTTAAATCCTACTGAATAGATCTTAATCTTCTTCCCTTTATGCGATTTCAAATTACCGGTATTGAAATCAGCCTCCTCCATTTTGAAAATGATGACAGGGGAAGTGTCACTCGTGACGTCACGAGTTTGACCAGGCGGTAATACTAAGCATTTGCTTATTATTTTGGGAAGCGAGTTTGACTTAGGCATATAGTATTCGCAGGCAGGCGCATACTATATGCCCTGCGGCAATTTAAGGAAATATGGTATATATACAGTATATATATATATATAAATGTGTGTATATATGTATGTGTGTGTGTGTGTATAGATATATATATATACATACACATACCACATACTGACCCAATGCAACATTTCCTACTTGAAAAGGTTTGAATTCCATCCATTTTTCTATCACTTATTTCCTTTGGGGTCACGGGCGGCGCTGGTGCCTATCTCAGCTACAATCGGGCGGAAGGCCAGGTACACCCTGGACAAGTCGCCAACTCATCGCAGGGCCAAGGTTTAAATTCATAGATATAAATGTTGTGGAATGACTTTCATTCAATAATTTTTTTCCACATACATATCTATGATTTTTGCAAACTTTTTTCCATGAAACATTTTCTGATGTCAAATATGAACTTTCAAAATAAAATGTATGAATGTAGATTTAATTTTGATAATTTAATGTTGATTTTCATGGAAAGTTTCCTACTTCAAAAATGTAAATGTAGCATAAACGATATTCCTGATTCCCCCAGTGAAGGACTTTTTCCTCGTGTGTTTCCTGACAGGCTGCTGACATGATGGAGGACCACGCTGATCCAGACTCTCACAGCTGGGGAGGCATGAGAGGTAAATAAACATCTCATGGCTTCCTTCTAGCCGACAGCTTTTTAAACGTCATGACTTCATTTTACTTTTTCCTTTCTTTATTTCCCAGAATACAAGGTAAGATTTGACTCATTCCATCCAATCATTCCAAATGTTTTGACAATCAAATGAAGAAATATTGTTTTCCTCCATTGGTTGCAGGTCTACCCCTATGAAATACTGGCAGTCACACACAGAGTGAAAGTGAAACTTCCCAGAGACATTGATCGCACACGACTAGAGGTGAATATCATCATGGTTCTTTTCTCAAAGTGACTGAAATGTTTTCCCTCTGATCTACTCAAGGTATGACACTTGGTGTGTATGAAAACACGTGCAAACTTCATGCCACACGCAAAAAGAGTCTGTCTTGTACTCAGCAAAGTAATAAGCACATACGTACAGTATACCGTAAATATGTTTGTATATATATATACTGTATGTATATACTGTATACATACATATATATGTATATACGTGTATATATATATATATGTATGTATATATATGTGTATATATATATATATATATATATATATATATGTGTGTATGTGTGCATAGGGTCTGATCTACACAACATTTGCATCTGCTAAAACACATGCAAACTTCATGTCACACGCACAAAGAGTCTGTCTTTTATTCAGCAAAATAAAAAGGCCATATATATACATTATATATATATATATATATATATATATATATATATATATATATATATATATATATATATATGTGTGTGTATGTATGTATGTGTGTGTGTGTGTGTGTGTATATGTCTATATATACAGTATATATATGCATATATATATATATATATATATATATATATATATATATATATATAATGGGTGTGTGTGCCTGATCTACACAATATTTGCAGGTACTAAAACACGTGTAAACTTGATGCCGCACACAAAAAGAGTCGTCTTTTACTCTGCAAAATAAAAAGCACATACATATACTGTAAATATGTTTGTGTATATATATGTGTGTGTGTAAAGGGCCTGATCTACACAATATTTGCGTGTATTAAAACACGTGCAAACGCACACAGTCTGTCTCTAACTCGGCAAAATAATAAGGCCATACATATACTATATATATATATATATATATATATATATATATATATATATATATATATTAGGGGTGGGCAAATTAATGCGTTAATTACGGGTTAACTCATCAATCTATTAACGCCGACAATTATTTTATCGCACATTTGCGTATGTTGTTTACATGCTTTTATTTTGTTAACGCCTTTTCTTAACAAGATGGCATCTCCCGGATGTACTTCGGCGTGGAGGGGCTCTTGGTAAAGATGGAACATGTGGCATAAATACCGGACAATTCTGCAAATTTCATGGCTGGCTTACAGCGTGGTCACTCCGGGATCACTTACGACCGCCAGACAATTCTGAATGTGGATAGATCGGGCCGTTTTGGACTGAATGACGCGTGCTTGCTAGACCGGCTAGCTAGCATGGGAATACTTTGCCGGCTACATCCAGCGGCCTGTGAAGCAGCGGAGTATATGTGTTGTCTGTCTATTTATCAATAATGCAGACGAGGAGTTTTGGCTGAGTTCTTAACATTTACTTTCAGAGCGTGCATATCACAACATACAAGATGCCGTCATGGCGACACAACCTATACCGGGCTACCGCGCATGCTCGTCACTCCTGTTGCATGCTGGGTAGGGTAGTTCTTTTTTTCCCTGGCTCATAACATCCAAAATAGTACCATTTATATGTGTTCAGTTTATCAAAGCACCAAGCAAACAATCGGAAAATTCCCATCATATCAATTCCTAGATATGGTCATAATTATTTTAAGTGCACTACGCAGAATAAACACAACATTATTAATATTGCTACTACGGATAATTTGATCAAAAATTCCCTAAAACAGCCCACTACCTATAATATAGGTTTTTTAAACATAAGATCCCTGATAAAAAAAAAATGTTTCTGCTGTTACCTCAGAAATTGCCTGTTCAGATGTTATGATTGTGGCTCAGAGATTTGTATGTAGATTATATTTATTTTCCATAACAAACAGGATAACTTAAATACCCTGGCAGTGGCAATAAGCTTAAATGTTTGTATTTACATTTTTTGAGTTGATTTTCATAAAATATGCTATTTAACTGCTACTGTTTAACAAGGACTAATTTAAATTGTGTTTGCACAACAAATGTTTTGGCGCTTTTGTTCATGTGGGAGAATATTCCAATAAAGGTGCACTACACACTACTTTTGAATTCATTATTGGGCTTTGCGTATACAATGCAGTTAATCGCGATTAATCGGAGAAATAGTGCGATTAACTTCGATTAAAATTTTTAATTGTTGCCCAGCCCCACTCCGGGCGGGTGACATGACAAAAAAATAGATTTTAAATAGATTCGGGCGGGTGGCGATTGAACCATTTCGATATACATGATATACATGGTTCAGAGATCGGTAACTTTTACCGTTCAAAGAGCCATTTTGGACACGTGTCACAGAGCGAAGAAGACATTAGTTGGTGACATAAACATTCTCAAGAATGTCTGCCGGCAGTCACCCAGTTAATAAGTATTAGGGCCTACTATGAGGCCTTTGCCTTTGAAGCCTTCTACAACATGTACAATTTACTTGCAAGTTCAGCAATACCTTGTGTGTGGCTTCCACTGACACACGCACAGGACTGAAAGGCATACTGGGTGATACAGAGTACACTAATGGTTGTGATATAAACAATTTTAACACTCTTACTAATATGCGCCACGCTGTGAAGCCACACCAAACAAGAATGACAAACACATTTCGGGAGAACTCTTCACAGTAACACAACATAAACGCAACACCACAAATACCCAGAATCCTTTGCATCCATGACACTTCCTGACTATATTATACACCCCACTAGCAGCAAACCCTCCTGTTACTGTAAGGATGTTCTCCCGAAATGTGTTTGTCATTCTTGTTTGGTGTGGCTTCACAGTGTGGCGCATATTAGTAAGAGTGTTAAAATTGTTTATATCACAACCATCAGTGTACTATGTATCACCCAGTTTGCCCTTCAATCTTGTACGTGTGTTTGCGTAAGCTGCATACAGCATGTTGCTGGACTGGCAAACGGTTCGTACATGTTGTTGAAGGTGTCAAAGGCAATGGCTTCACAGCACGCCCTTATTCCCGTTATCTGAATGATCACCATCGGATATTCGCGAGAACGTTAGCGGCTCCCATTGCCTTCTTCACTTTGTAACACGGGTCAAACTAGCTCATTTAGTGGTAAAGGTCGCCGACTCCAGATATATAACAACGGGCGGTTGCGGTTCTGATAAAATGTTGGTTCGGGTGGATGACGACTTTAGTGATGCGGTTGCAGATTATATAATTGCCTATCCGCCCATCTCTAATATATAGAGATATATATATATGCATATATATTAAATTAACTAAAAATGTGCTAATAAATGGTGTAATAATAATTTACTGTTAGGAGCGGCCCTCAGGGGCCAAACATAACATAGCAGTACGCCTATCCCATTTCTGGTGTGGTAAAGAAGTGATACCAGATGAGTTCAACAGGCCTTTAGTGTACTGTCCTGTCTCCTGCTATCTCGTCCACCCGTTAACTTGTTTGTTTTATGTTTTTGTTTTTTTAGCGCCACCTATCGCCCGAGGACTTCCAGAGGGTGTTCGGAATGACGCTAGAACACTTTGACCGCCTGGCCCTATGGAAGAGGAACGACTTGAAGAAGAGGGCGCGCCTTTTTTAAGACAGGAAAGTCTCTGATCCACAAATTAACAACGTAATGCCTTGCCATTATAGTATAGAACCGCCATTTTGTCAATCCTGATGCGATGCAATGATACACTTCATGGCTTTACGACCATCTGTGACTTATGATAGACTTTCTGTTTTGTTTTTTGTTTTTTGTTTTTTTGCATGACCACTCGCCTGATTTTTTAATCACTTGCTGACTGTTCTCATGATAATTTAGCAGGAAATCATTCAACTATGTTACTCACTCATGTATTATTTATTATAAGACCATTCTTTGTTTAAACCATATAACTCATTCTATAGAAACAAGGAAAGCAGGATTAGATACGAACAAAAAAATGACATTTTAAATAGTCAAATAAAATCTCGTTACATTAAATATGAGAATTAACAATCACATATTTTCACATAAATTTCCTTCATCCGCCAGATAATAACAAAACAACATTTTTTAAAATTGATTAAACTAAAATAAAACTGAACTACTCATGCTTTGATAATGATTTTTAACATTAGTAAGAGTATTTGATGCCAAATGGAGAACCCACTAGTCAATGTTTATTTAACGATTTAAAATGCCATTTTTAAACAAGTTCAATTAAAAACATACAGTGCAGCGCAATAAAACTATTCCACGTAATTTCTTGATATAGCGAAAATTAGTGGTCAACCAGTAAATATTTCTGATTTGTGTTTTCATTTATATTTACTCGTTACATTTTAATTTGCGAAAATAAAACCTAAATAAAATAAAGCTACCGACTAACTTTTTTTTTTTAACACTAAACATTTATATTATAATCCCATGTCCTTGATTGACCACATGGAGATAATTACCAAATCAGTTATGTATTCTGAAAATGTATTTATTAATGTAATGCATATTTTAAAAAAAACAAAAAACTTCAATAACAAAATAGTAAAAGACGTAAAAGCAAAATACATTTTTGGTGTGTATTTTCATGAGAACTTTATTTCCAATGTATGCTGCACTGTAAACGTGCTATTATCAGGCATATATTTATTATTTCAGTCCATATCTGCTAATAATTGTGTTTTATAAGCTACTTCCTGGACAATAATGCAAATAGGAGAAATCCGAACACTTTGTTTTCCTACCGCTGTTTTGTGACAAAACAAAATTAGATCGAGATCAATAATTTTAAAACCTTTTACATGATGAATGTGACCTATAATCTGTGCTGTACAACTCCAAATCTGTCTTCTTCCGCTTAACCGAGGTCAGGTCGCGGGGGCAGAAGCCTAAGCAGTGAAGCCCAGACTTCCCTCTCCACAGCCACTTCGTCCAGCTCCTCCCGGGGGATCCCGAGGCGTTCCCAGGCCAGCCGGGAGACATAGTCTTCCCAACTTGTCCTGGGTCTTCCCCGTGGCCTCCTACTTATCGGACAACTGTACAACTCGTTTGAAAAAACAAAAAATCAATCCGGGGAAGTGAAAAAAAAAACAAAAAAACAACAGATATTGTGAATCACTTTAAAACTCCATTTAAAGGGCCACCTAAGAACCTCAAATAAAAGTTAAACATGATGAAGTGGTGACTTATCCAGGGTGTACCCTGCCTTCCGGCCGAAACGCAACCCAGAAAGGGACAAGCGGCAGAAAATGGATGGATGGATGGACTTCTCCTAGGCTTTTCCTGACATTTTGGAGCCATATCTAGTACTGTGAGTTATGGTCCACAGAACTTGAAGGCATGAGTTTTCCTTGCCCTTTTGTGGGTTCTTCCGAGGATGTTGTAGTCGTAATGATTTGTGCAGTCCTTTGAGACATTTGTGATTTGGGGCTATATAAATAAACATTGATTGATTGATTGATTGATCAGCCAGGGGAAGAGGACACAAAAATTCCCACAGCCTTCAAAATACCTTTTAAGAACACACAAGACATTCATTACCAAGTCGAGAAAATATGACACAACCGGGACGTTGCCAAGAACTGGAAGTCCCTTCACATTTGGATTCAATGGGAGGCTGCCTAGACCATGGCCACAGAAGGAGCTGCATGCGACAATAATGCTTTGTCTATCAATCAATCAATGTTTATTTATATAGCCCTAAATCACAAGTGTCTCAAAGGAGAGATCCCACATCACGGCAAGGAAAAACTCACATCCCAGTGGGATGTCAATGAGAATGACTATGACAAACCTTGGAGAGGACCGCAGATGTGGGTGAACCCATCCCTCTTGGGGTGACCGAATGCAATGGACCTCGAGTGGGTCTAGCATAATATTGTGGGAGTCCAGTCCATAGTGGATATAACATAATAGTGAGAGTCCAGGCCATAGTGGGGCTAGCAGGAGACCATCCCGAGAGGAGACGGGTCAGCAGCGCAGAGATGTCCCCAACCGATGCACAGGCGAGCGGCCCACCCCAGATCCTGACTCTGGACAGCGAGCACTTCACCTGTGCCCGCCCCCCCCCACCCCACCCCCGCCTTCCACAAGGGAGAGGGGGGCAGAGCAAAAAAGAATAGAAACGGCAGATCAACTGGTCTAAAAGGGGGGGCTAGAGTGAGTTTTACGATGGGACTTAAATGCTTGTACATTTCTTAACTGTTACCGGGAGGGGACTCCAGAGTACTGGAGCCCGATTAGAAAACGCTCTATAGCCTGCGGACTTTTTTTGGGCTCTGGGAATCACTAATAAGCCGGAGTTCTTTGAACGCAGATTTCTTGCCGGGACATATGGTACAATACAGGTAGACCGTGTAGTATTTTATACGTAAGTAGTAAAACCTTAAAGTCACATCTTAAGTGCACAGGAAGCCAGTGCAGGAGAGCCAGTACAGGCGTAATAAGATCAAACTTTCTTGTTCTTGTCAAAAGTCTAGCAGCCGCATTTTGTACCAACTGTAATCTTTTAGTGCTAGACATGGGGAGACCCCAAAATAATACGTTACAGTAATCGACATGAGACGTAACGAACGCATGAATAATGATCTCAGCGTCGAACGAATTTGAGCAATATTACGAAGATTAAAGAAGGCCGCTTTAGTAACACTCGTAATGTGTGACTCAAACGAGAGTCTGGGTCCAAATAAACCATGGTTGATTTATTTTTGGGGTCGGGGGCATAATTCTAAAATGTATGTTTGGTACAAACACAACACTTAGCAAAATAACACCAGACCCACAGTGAAGCATGCTGGTGGCAGCATCATGGTTTGGGTTGTTTTTCTTCAGCTGGAACCGAGGCTCCAAATACCAGTCAATGAACAGAATCTTCAAAGCTTCGGCTTGAAAGCTGACAAGGACATTCCATCTTTTGGCATAACAACGAGGGACACGTCCAAATGAACAAAATAATTGTTTCACCAGATGATAAATCGTTTTTAGAATCGCTCATCGAGACCTCAATCCGACCCAATGTCTGACGGGACCTGCAATCTTGACAGATTTTCAGATATATTTTGTAAAGAATCCAGTTATACTCTTAACCCAAAAACTCGGAGCGTGTGCAGGCTGTTGGACGTTTTGAAATTCCATCCATCCATCCATCCATTTTCTACGGCTTATCCGAGGTCAGGTTGCGGGGCCAGCTGCCTAAGCAGGGAAGCCCAGACTTCCCCTCTCCTCAGCCACTTTGTCCAGATCCTAATGGGGGATCCCAAGGCGTTCCCAGGCCAGCCTGGAAACATAGTCTTTACCAACGTGACCTGGGTCTTCCCCGTGGCCTCCTACCGGTCGGACGTGCCCTAAACTCCTCCCTAGGGTTCCTGACCAGATGCCTGAACCACCTCATCTGGCTCCTCTCGATGTGGAGAAGCAGCGGCTTTACTCTGACCTCCTCCCGGATGACAGAGCTTCTCACCCTATCCCAAAGGGAGAGACCCGCCACCCGGCGGAGGAAACTCATTTCGGCCGCTTGTACCCGTCATCTTGTCCTATTGGTCATGACCCAAAGCTCATGACCATAGGTGAGGATGGGAACGTAGATCGACCGGTAAATTGAGAGCTTTGCCTTCCGGATCAGCTCCTTCTTCGCCACAACGGATCGATACAGCATTCACATTACTGAAGACGCCGCACCGATTTCACCATCCACTCTTCCCTCACTCGTGAACAAGACTCAGAGGTACTTGAACTCCTCCACTTGGGGCAAGATCTCCCGTTTTGAAATTGTTCCCCTTAAAAAAATTTAGTTTTTCTTCATGTAGTTTTACAGATTGTAGGTCACATCAATGGTTGAAGGAGTTTGAAATGCCTTAGCTCGGTCTAATTGTTTTTGAACAGGTGTGCATGTATGTATATATATATATGTGTGTGTGTGTGTACTGTACATACATGCACACACACTTGACCACGTATTTATTCTGCTTTGGTTGTGGCTTGAAGGCATCATTGCGTAGAAGACTGCAACAACGACGTGTGCTACACATGCTAGCGGAGTATATATATTTCTGTATACCAGCCCTTCTGCATGTCGACAGGTTTCAACGTCAATACTGTGTGTGATTATTTTTGCTTCGAACGACACGGGAAATCTCGGGATTTCATTGTGGCATGAAGGAAGATGCTTTCGTTATTGGAGAAGAAAAAAAAACATATCAGATGCATTTTTGCGCATTGTAAAGTCCAAAAGAGTTGTCATGGTTTCTTGTTTCTGTAACATCCCTCTGCTATTAAAGTGCTTTATCCAAACCATCCCAGTGTTTGGACTCTCATTGACCTGCTGCTCTGCTCTTTTTGAAACTCATACAGTCCAAATACCTATGTCTGTCAAGAGTGTCAAGATGCTTTGTTTCTTTCCGCAAACCCCCAGTCAGCAATTGTCTTTATGACAAAAGACATGGAATGTCTACTGTGAGAATTATATAT
Source organism: Nerophis ophidion (assembly GCF_033978795.1). NCBI lineage: Eukaryota > Metazoa > Chordata > Actinopteri > Syngnathiformes > Syngnathidae > Nerophis > Nerophis ophidion. Next base: position 46,136,282 of record NC_084620.1, on the reverse strand, counting down.
GTTTAATGCATAGTCATGTTAAACACAGCTAGTATTTTCCCATGTACTCCTGACCTCCTTGCATTTATCTGATGTCCGCTAGTAAACGCTTTGTTTTGTCTTAAGGGCTCCGGTTTGAGCTGTAGCGGCTAGTTCCTTATCTGTGTTGAAGAAGCAGCCGCGCTCCTTTCTGGGCGAAAGGGGCTGTTTTCACTCTACATAAGCTGACTATTTTTGTTTGGATTCAGACCTCTTCTTGCTGATGCTATTGTCGCATTGTAAGGGCTGGTCTCCTGAAGCTTCAGTAAAACTTGGTATTGTACCGTTCTGTCTCCAGGGTCCTTTTTACTCAAAATATATGTCATCCAAAAGAACTTGGGATCGACCAGCGTGTTTTATTCCCTGAGAGGAAGAGTACGCAGCAAGAGTGCTAGGATATTTTTCAATATTTAAAGATCATTGTCTGTCAAGAGTGTGTCAAGAGTGCTATGCTTTGTTTCTTTCCGCAAACCACCAGTCAACAATTTTCTTCAAGGCAGAAGACTGTTTTAAGCACATACTGAAAAAACACGGAATGTCTACTTTGAGAATGATATATTTTCAATATATAGTCATGTTTAACGCAGCTGGTATTTTCCCATGTACTGCGTTTTCTCGTGACCGCCTTGCTTTTATATTATGTCCGCTAGTAAACTCTTTGTTTTGTCTTAAGGACTCCAGTTTGAGCTGTTGCGGCCAGTTCCTTATCTGTTTTGAAGAAGCGGCAGCGCTCCTTTCTGGGCGAGAGGGGCTGTCTTCACTCTACATAAACCAAAAGCTGCCAAATATTTTCCAGAATTGACCTCACCCACAGGAAGTTTTGTCTATGGATGTTGTCATTCATACGCCTTATTTTATTCTCAGGACATTCAATCAATGAAAACTGGACTGTTCACTTATGGCAGGGGTCGGCAACCCCCGGCTCCGGAGCCGTAGCGGCCCTTTGATCACTCTGGGGTGGCTCAGCTATAAACTTACCGACTCTCCCGAATTTACCTGGAGATTTCTGACCTCAGTGCCTTTCCCTAATATTCTTTGAGGTATGCATGCTGCGATTTTGACTCGGACAGCAAAATTGAGGGCGGGCCGTCATGGCAATACCCATAACATCTTCTGATACAGGTAGTAGTGGCCGCTGTTACACAACATAATGTGCGTGCCGGCCGGTCACGTATTGTGTGAAGCCTCTATTACAATCCTCAAGCGATTGCCAGGCATACTTGTTCAACAGCCATACAGGTTACACTGAAGGTTGTGATATAAACAACTTTAACACTCTTACTAATATGCGCCACACTGTGAACCCACACCAAACAAGAATGACAAACACATTTCAGGAAAACATCCGCACTGTAACACAACATAACAAATTCCTCAAAATCCCATGCAACCCTGACTCTTCCAGGCTACATTATACACCCCGCTAGCACCAAACCCCGCCCCCCTCAACGACTCAGGAGGGGTTGGGGTGGTGGGGGGGTTAAAGAAGAATACGGTTAAGAACATAATATTGGAGAATACGAGTATCGATCCCACTACTTCTCACACGCTAAGGAAGCGCTCTACCATTTGAGCTAAATCCACCGTACAAGTTGACTTTGATGTCGATTAGGATTTCTGATTAGGGTTCAATATGACGTTGGGGTTTACTAAAACAATTTCAGACGATGATTTTTTTAAAGAAGAATACGCTTAAGAACATAATATTGGAGAATACGGGTATCGATCCCGCTACCTCTCACATGCTTAAAGAAGAATACGGTTAAGAACATAATATTGGAGAATACGAGTATCGATCCCACTACTTCTCACACGCTAAGGAAGCGCTCTACCATTTGAGCTAAATCCACCGTACAAGTAGACTTTGATGTCGATTAGGATTTCTGATTAGGGTTCAATATGACGTTGGGGTTTACAAAAACAATTTCAGACGATGATTTTTTTAAAGAAGAATACGCTTAAGAACATAATATTGGAGAATACGGGTATCGATCCCGCTACCTCTCACATGCTTAGCGAGCGCTCTACCATTTGAGCTAATTCCCCTGTTTAAACCTTCGCCTGTTCTTATTTCTGTGACAACAACACCCATGGTCAATGTGATCTACTCACATGGGTTACGATCAAGTTAGGGTTAGGGTGTTGATTTGAGACTTTGGTTAGTTAAAACTATTTCAGACCAATTTGCAACATTCCGGCAACTACTTGCATGTAAAGCAAGCACTCTAACACTAGAGCTAAATCCTCCATTGAAACTAAAAGCTAACGCATATTTTCCAATATTGACCTCACCCACCGAAATTGTGTCTATAGATGTTGTCATTCATACACCTCATTGTATTCACAGGACATTCAATCAATGAAAACTGGACTGTTCACTTACGGGTTAAGATCAAACTAGGGTTGTGGTTTCAATTTAAGACTTTGGTTTATTAAAAATATTCCAGACTATAATTTATTGCAAAAACTACTGCGTGAGGAACAATACCAACAGAGAATGAAAGCATTGATGTTGCTACCTCACACACATGCAGAGCAAATGATGTACCATTTGAGCCAATTTTTATTTACAATTTGGGTTAGAATTGTCTCTATTCATATCAGATAATGATTGTTTTCAAGAGGAACATGGTGAAAACATGACATTTCGAGAATGCAGGGATTGATCCCATTACCTCTCGCTTGAGAAGCAGGTGCTCTACCATTTGAGCAAATCCCCCCGTATAAAAGGATACTTGAAGATATCGATCTCACCTACTCGAAGCATTGTCTATGGAAGCTCTTTACTCTTGCGTGAATCCTGGAGAAGGTCTGAGCATATGCCTATAGTCTTCATGTACTTTGTGGATTTGGAGAATGTGTATGACCGGGTCCCTCGGGAGATCCTGTGGGAGGTGCTGAGGGAGTACGGGGTGAGGGGAACCCTGCTGAGGGCCATCCAATCTCTGTACAACCAAAGCAAGAGTTGTGTCCGATTGCTTGGATGTAAGTCGAATCCGTTTCCAGTGGGGGTTGGTCTCCGCCAGAGCTGTGTTCTGTCATATATCCTGTTTGTGATTTTCATGGACAGGATTTCTAGGCAGAGTCGTGACCACGGCGGAATGGGTATACGTGTCTGAGGTCTAAAAGTTGCATCACTGCTGTTTGCAAATGACGTGGTCCTGATGGCATCTTCGGTTTGTGACTTTCAGCTCTCACTGGATCGGTTCGGAGCCGAGTGTTCATTGGTTGGAATGAGGATCAGCATCTCCAAATCTGAGGCCACGGTTCCCAGCAGGAAACCGATGGTTTGTGCAGTCCAGGTAGAGGAAAAGACTCTGTCCCAGGTATAGGAGTTTAAGTATCTCGGGGTCTTGTTCACGAGTGAGGGAAAGATGGAGAAGGAAATCAGCAGGAGAATCGGAGCAGCGGGGCAGTATTGCAGTCTCTCTGCCGCACTGTTGTGACGTAACGAGAGCTGAGCCAGAAAGCAAAGCTCTCGAGCTTTCGAGCTATCTACATTCCTACTCTCACATGTGGTCATGAAGTGTGCGTCATGACTGAAAGAATAAAATCACGGATGCAAGCGGCCGAAATGCGTTTCCTCAGAAGGGTGGCTGGCATCTCCCGTAGAGATAGGGGGAGAACTTCAGTCACCCAAGAGAGACTCGGAGTAGAGCCGCTGCTCCTTTGCTTGGAAAGGAGCCAGCTTAGGTGCTTCAAGCATCTCGTGCAAATGCCTCACCAGAATCTCCCTCGGGAGGTACTCATTGTACATCCCACTGGTAGGAGACCCCGCGGCAGGCCAAGGACTAGATGGGGGGACTACATCTCCTCTCCGGCCTGGGAAAGCTTCGGGATTCCCCAGGACGAAGTTGCTAATGTTGCTCTGGAAAAGGAAGTCTGGGGTTCTCTGCTAGAGCTGTTGTCAACTCGACCCGATTCTGTATAAGCGGTTGAAGATGGATGTATGGAGTAAGGGTTAGGATTTATTGAATTTAATTCAGATTTCTTTTTCAATAATGAGTGTTAAGAAAGAAACTTTTGGAGAATGCGGGTATCGACCCCGCTACCTCTCACATGCTAGGCGAGCACTCTACCATTTGAGCTAATTCCCCTGTTAACAAAACAGTCAAACGCATGTTCTCGGATGCAGTGATGTCGCTAACAAAACTAGCAATGTAGCATTTGACCCAATTTATTTTTGAGTTTCAAGTAAGGGTTAGGATTTATTGAATTTTAATTCATATGAATATTTTTTTTCCACTAAAAACAGTGTGAAGACACTACATTTTGGAGAACGCGGGTATCGATCCCGCTACCTCTCACATGCGAAGCGAGCGCTCTACCATTTGAGCTAATTCCCCTGTTGACCTAAACGTCCACCGCATGTTATCGGATGCACTGATGTCGCTAACTCTCACATTCAAAACAAGCGATCTCGCATTTGACCCAATTTGTATTTGATATCGACTTCACCTACTCAAAGCGTTGTCTATGGATGTTTTCATTCATGGTATTCTCAGGACATTCAACTGATCGCAACTGGACTGCTCGATTTGTTCCATGTTCACCTTAGATTGGTCAGATCTAATCCAACAAGATCTGACCAACCTAAGGCTCAATCCAAAAAACCCTTGGTGGACTGTCCGGAGAATAGGGGTAACGTGTTCATATTTGTGGACCATCATTATCAATCAATCAATCAATCAATGTTTATTTATATAGCCCCAAATCACAAATGTCTCATCCCAAATCACAAATGTCTCAAAGGACTGCACAAATCATTACGACTACAACATCCTCGGAAGAACCCACAAAAGGGCAAGGAAAACTCACACCCAGTGGGCAGGGAGAATTCACATCCAGTGGGACGCCAGTGACAATGCTGACTATGAGAAACCTTGGAGAGGACCTCAGATGTGGGCAACCCCCACACTCTAGGGGACCGAAAGCAATGGATGTCGAGCGGGTCTAACATGATACTGTGAAAGTTCAATCCATAGTGGCTCCAACACAGCCGCGAGAGTTCAGTTCAAGCGGATCCAAGACAGCAGCGAGAGTCCCGTCCACAGGAGACCATCTCAAGCGGAGGCGGATGAGCAGCGTAGAGATGTCCCCAAGATGTCCCTGGCAGCACTGTTTTGGATGTGTTGGTGCTTTCGAAAGCGGCTACCTCTCACAGCCAATTTCTATTTGGGTTTCAAGTTAGGGTTAGGATAAATTAAATTCAATTCAGACTGTTTTTTTTTCAAGAAGAACACATTTAAATACGTAACATTTGGAGAACACAGGCATCAATTCTTCTACCTCTCACATGCAAAGCGAGCGCTCTACCATTTGAGCTAAATCCCCTGTATAACTAGACATTGATGTCGATTAGGGTGTCTGTTTAGGGTTCAGTATGAGGTTGGGGTTTACTAAAACTATTTCAGACGATGATTTTTTTAAAGAAAAATACGGCTAAGAACATAATATTGGAGAATACGGGTATCAATCCCGTTATCTCTCACATGCTAGGCGAGCGCTCTACTATTTCAGCTAATTCCCCTGTTGGCCTAGAAGTCCACCGCATGTTCTCGAATGCACTGATGTCGTTACAAGTGATCTCGCATTTGTCCCAATTTGTATTTGATATCGACTTCACCTACTCAAAGTGTTGTTTATGGATGTTCTCATTCACCCTGGTCATGGTATATATATAGAATAGAATAGAATAGAGTTTTATTGTCATTATTGCAATGAACAGGTTCAAAGAACAACGGAATTGGAGCAGCTCCTCCTAAGGTGCATATACAATATGGTAGTATAAATTAAAAAAAATAAATAAATAAATAAAAAATAAATAAAAAAAAAAAGATAGAGATGACAGATGTATCTATGTATACATACATAAAACATTATTTCACATTGTAGTCCAAAAAAATAGAAAAACATTTAAACATTACACATGAGGACATGATGGACATATGGACACTCAGTGCCTGTTTAGTGCTACAATGGCTCTTGGGTAAAAGCTATTTTTTAGTCTATTGGTGCTCGCTTTTAGCACCCTGTAGCGTCTGCCTGAGGGTAGCAGTTCCAGGTGGCTGTGCCCGGGGTGGAATGGGTCTTTCAGGATGCTCTGTGCTTTCCTGAGACAGCGGGAGCTGTACAGGTCAGCCAGGGAGGGGAGGGGGCATCCGATTAACTTCTGGGCGGTCTTTATGACTCTCTGGAGCGCCGTTCTCTCTGCGGCCGTGCAGCTGCTGAACCACACGCAGATGCAGTAGGTCAGGATGCTCTCAATGGAGCACCGGTAGAAGGACACCAGCAGTTCCTGTGAGAGGTGGTTGTTCCTGAGTATTCTCAGGAAGTGCAGTCTCTGGTGTGCCTTCTTGATGGTAGCCGTTGTGTTGGTGCTCCAGGATAGGTCGTTGGCCAGGTGGACTCCCAGGGAGCGGAAGTCGGAGACCCTCTCCACACAGTCACCACTGATGATCAGGGGCAGGATGTCCGTTTTTTTCCTCCTGAAGTCTATGACCAGCTCCTTGGTCTTGGAGGTGTTCAGGGCCAGGTTGTTGACTTTGCACAAATCCGACAGCTTCTCCACCTCATCCCGATATGCAGCCTCGTCTCCCTCCGAGATGAGCCCCACTACGGTGGTGTCATCCGCAAATTTGATGATGGAGTTGCTGGAGTGGGCAGGTGTGCAGTCGTATGTGTAGATGGAGTAGAGAAGGGGGCTCAGCACGCAGCCTTGTGGAGAGCCGGTACTGAGGTGCAGGCTTGATGACATGTGGCGACCCAACTGCACCCTCTGGGGGCGGTTGGATAAGAAGTCCTTAATCCACATGCAGATGGAGTTCGAGAGACCCAGGTCTGACAGTTTGGACACCAGTCTATCAGGAATAATGGTGTTAAATGCCGAGCTATAATCCACAAAAAGCAGCCGCACGTAGCTTCCCCCCGTCTCCAGGTGACCCAGGGAGGAGTGTAGGGCTGTGGCGATGGCGTCCTCTGTGGACCTGTTGGCTCTGTAGGCAAACTGGTGTGGGTCGAGCTCGGGAGGGAGGACTGAGGTGATATGGGTCCGTACCAGCTTCTCGAAGCACTTCATAGCTATAGGTGTAAGTGCAACTGGACGGTAGTCATTCAGACATCTGACAGAGTTCTTCTTCGGCACCGGGATTATTGTGGAAGTCTTCAGGCATGATGGGATGACGGCCTGGGAGAGGGACTGGGTGAAGATCTTCGTAAATACTCCGGCCAGCTGGTCTGCACAGTCTCTTAGTACCTGTCCCGGGACTCCATCTGGGCCCGTAGCCTTCCTCGGGTTCACTGCCTTCAGCGTGCGTCTCACCTCATGCTCCTCCAGTATAAGGGTGCAGCTGCTGTGGGTGTTGGGTGGAACTGTTGTGACGGCTGCAGGTGTTTTTCTCTCAAATCGGGCGAAGAAGCTGTTTAACTCCCCCGCTCGAGAGGCGTCGCCGTCAGCCGAAGGGTTACTGGGTCTGAAGTTGGTCATGTCTTTTATTCCTTTCCATACCTCCTTGGTGTTGTTGCTCTGCAGGTGGGCTTCCATTTTCCTCCTATGTTCGGCTTTTGCCTCTCTGATGCCTCTCTTCAGATTGGCTCTGGCAGCACTGTAGAGTGCCAGGTCCTGCGCTTTGAAGGCACTGTCTCTCTCTTTGAGTAAGCCCTGGACTGTTTTTGTCATCCAGGGCTTCCTGTTGGGGTAGACTCGGATGCGCTTGTCCACTGTGACAGTGTCTATGTAGTGTTTGATGTACCCCAGGACTGCTTCTGTGTACTGCTCCAAGTCTGGGTTTGCAAAAACTGACCAGTCTGTTGTATCAAAGCAGTCCTGCAGCTGTTCCATGGCTCCCTCCGGCCATGTTTTGACCGTTTTGGTTGTGATAGGAGCACTTTTTCTTATTGGTGTGTAAGCTGGCAAAAGGAGCAGGGATATGTGGTCAGACTTGCCTAATTGGGGAAGTAGTTTGGCTCTATATCCTTTTTTTATGTTGGAATAGACTTTGTCCAGTGTGTTAGCTCCCCTCGTAGCACACTTCACATGCTGGTGAAGTTTGGGGAGCACTTTTTTCAGGTCGACATGATTAAAGTCCCCCGCTATGATGTGGATGCCGTCGGGATATTTGTTCTGTTGTGCACTGATTGTATCGTGCGACAGAGCTAGCGCCGTGCTAGCGTTAGCATCGGGAGCTATATACACGTTTGTGATCAGGACAGCAGAGTGCTCCCTGGCTAGATGGAAGGGTCGGCATTTAACTGTAAAATATTCCAGATCTTGGGAACAGTGGCTGTTAACTACCTTTGAATCAGAAGTCCACTTGTTGTTTAGGTAGGTTAGCAGTCCACCCCCACGCCGCTTGCCGGAAGACACTGCGTTTCTGTCCTGTCTGTGTGCTGTGTGACCGGTTATCTCCATGCTAGCGTCGGGTATTGAGGACGTTAGCCAGGTTTCCGTAAACAATAGGGCGCAGCTGTCCATCACAGTGTTTTGTGCTACACGGAGCCTCACCTCGTCCATCTTGTCCTCTTCACCATGAGGAGCGAGCGACCTCGCATTAGCCAGGAATAGACTTGGTATCGGTGGTCTGTTTGGGTTCATTTTTAGTCTGGCTAACACGCCGCCCCTTCGGCCACGGCGTCTTCGCCTCCGCCTCCTCCTCGCCGGGCACAGTAGCCATGGAGCTCCAGGGCTACGTGCTAACTCCTCTGGGATGTTGTGTCGGCTTGTAAAATCCACCGAAATAGTCTGCTCAGACCGCAATCCAATCTCCAACAAATCGTTTCGGCTGTACATAACCTTCGCCCAGCAAGTTGCTGACTGGGCTAGTAATAAACTATATAAAAACAATAAAAACAATGCACCTAAGGGGAGAGCCTGAAACGTCGCGTCCATGCGCGCCGCCATTTACATATATACAAATACATATACATATAGATATATATACACACATATATATATAAATATATGTATATATATACACATTTACATATATATGTATATATATACACATTTACATATATATGTATATATATATACACATTTACATATATTTGTATATACATACACACATACATATATCAATGTATATATATATGTATATATATACAGTATATATATGTATATATATATACATATATATACACATATATATATATACCATATATATAAAAAAAGAAATACTTAAATTTCAGTGAAGTCTAGCTATAAATATACCCCTCCCCCTTGACCCCGCCCCTCACAATAGATGACGTCACAACAAGAGGGCGTGGCATATCGAGTTGGGGCGCTCCGTTTCCTGCTATTTTAGTTCGAACAGGACCTACTGCACATAAAAACACTGGTCAAAAAAATGTGTTATACATCAAGAGTGTTCATATTTTGACAACCTATTGAAATTGTTTCTTCACTTTAAGAGCATGAAGCAGGAATTTACCTTTTTGCAGGAGGCCTTCAGCTCCTGTCACACTGAGGATGTTTGTTTTGTAACGACTTTTTTTTTTGGGGTCAATGTTTTAGTCGCGACTTAATTTGATGCATGTTATTAAAAAATTGTATTATCGATAATCAATTAGTCGGACTGTTAAGTACAATTATTTGCGCCGTATTGTCATTTTAGTGACTGCATGTGCGGCGTGCATGTCAACAAACAAGCCCCACCCCCGACGGACGCTGATTGGCTGCCTTGCACCGGGACTTCCGCCCTTAAACCATTCCATTGATTGTCACTGGTCGGCTGGCGAACAATACTGGCTCCTCCCGTCCGCCGGTGTTATAAACATGGAAAAAGGAATAAAAGAGCGAGGTAAGACGCTTACTTCTCTTTTTATGCTTTTTTTAATGCTCCTTTTGTTGTTTACTTGTTCTATTAGTTTGTACGCTGTGGTCGTGTCACTGCGAGTTGAAAAGCTAGTAACACGTGTAGCGTTATCATGTCACATTCACGATTAATATGAGCCAATATTATCGTTAATTTAGATGGTAAACTGTAGAATAAAATTGGTATTATTGTTACAAAGGAGCGTGTGGATGGAGGACGTTAGGAGGGGCGGAGTTGTGTCACCGTCCCGGTAGGAGGGGGGAGAAGCTTTTTGTTAGCCGGGAGTAGGGCCAAGTCTCGCGAGAGAAACCAGCAACCCAGGGGCTGTCATGCCAAAGTCCAAGTCTCGCGAGAAGAAAACAGCAACCCATGCCAATCAAGTTTGGAATATTTTTTGATAAAAACAGGGGGGGGGGGATACAAACTAATCATTCACAAGTTATTGAAGAAATCCTCAATGAGCTTTCTCAGAACTATAGAATCGGAATATCCATCCATTTTCTACCGCTTGTCCATTTAGGGGTGGCGGGGGGTGATGGTGGAGCCTATCTCAGCTGCATTCGGCCGGAAGGCGGGGTACACCCTGGACAAGTCGCCGCCTCATCACAGGGCCAACACTCTCAGACAGACAACGTTTAGGCACTAGGGACAATTTAGTGTTGCCAATCAACCTATCCCCAGGTGCATGTCTTTGTGGGTGGGAGGAAGCCGGAGTACCCAGAGGGAACTCACGCACTCACGGAGAGGACACGAAAACTCCCCACAGAAAGATCCCGAGCGCAGGATCGAACCCTACTTTTAAAACCATTTACTTATCTCAGAAAGATAATCATGAACGTTCCTGGTGAAAGTATCAATCAATCGATCAATCAATGTTTATTTATGTAGCCCTAAATCACAAGTGTCTCAAAGGGCTGCACAAGCCACAACGACATCCGTGGTTCAGCACCCACATAAGGGCAAGGAAAAACTCACAACCCAGTGGGGTGTCGATGAGAAGGACTATGAGAAACCTTGAAGAGGACTGCATATGTGGGTGACCCCCCCGACCACCGCTAGGGGAGACCGGATGCAATAGATGTCGAGTGGGTCTGACATAATATTGTGAAAGTCCAGTCAATAGTGGATTTAACATAATAGTGAGAGTCCAGTCCAGCAGGAGACCATCCCGAGCGGAGACGGGTCAGCAGCGTAGAGATGTCCCCAACCGATGCACTGGCGAGCGGTCCACCCCAGGTCCCGACTCTGAACGGCCAGCACTTCATCCGTGGATTGTATAATAGTGAAAGTATAAATTGATAATAGTATTACATTCTGTGAAAGAACTATGGCCTTTTTTTGATATATCGATATTTTTAGGCCATATCACGATACACGAAATACATCTCCATATTTTGCCCTAGCCTTGAATCAATACTTGATGCATATAATCACAGCAGTATGATGATTCTATGTGTCTATATTAAAACATTCTTCTTCATACTGCATTAATACATGACCATTTTAAACTTTCATGCAGAGAGGGAAATCACAACTAAGTCAATTGACCAAAACTGTATTTATTAAACAGTTAGTAAGCAGTGGCACAAACATTCATGTCATTTCCAAAACAGAAAGTGCAAGATTGTCAGAGACATTTTAAAATAAGCTGAGTGCACTTTTGTGCATGATGTCACTAAGGTGACATTATAAAACAACACTAAATTCAAGTGCAATGTTTGTACAGAACGCCACTACAATAGTTCAAAACAAATACATTGCACTTTTGTGCATGATGTCACACAAGTTATATCAATAAGTATCAATTAAAAATGAGCTGTATAATAGGAAATCAAATAGTGTTTGTCCTTTGCTATGTGGTAGGTTACTGCGGACGTTATTAAATTCTGTTGTTGACTATTTTTTTCATATGGTGTTGATGTGGAAATGTTTGCCTTGGCGTGTGGCACCGATTGGAGATGTTGACATGCGGAGTAAGCACTCTTCATTCTCCAGCAGGTGACTTTTCAAATGATGCTACATATTAGCAGTAATGCTACTTTTTGTAGCAACGCTTTTGCCCCACACTTGACAAATTACTTTTGTCTGTTCAACATATTCCCACTTGAAGCCAAACCACCGCCAGACGATGGACCCCCTGCTGTTTTTCTTGGGAGTTAATTCTTCCTTCATTCGCACCTCCTTTCTCTTGTATTACCACCGTGCGAGTGGTGCAGCTAAAAGCAACTGGGTGAGAACGTATACTCGAATATCACGAAATAGTCATTTTCTATATCGCACAGAGAGAAACCCGCGATGTATCCAGTACATTGATATACCCCCTAGCCCTAATGTTAATTTATTTTTTGTTACAAAACCCATGTAAATCGGAGCGGAACATATTTTTGTTCCGGTTTGGTTACATTGTTTGGGGGACAATAAAATATGACGGAATAAGGGAAACAGCATGAGACGGCAAGCATTTGATGGAAGAGGTTAATGGAGACTCGGCTTGAAAAGAAACTTTATTCCCTCTGAGTTTGTGAGGCCAACAAGGTATGAAGCTTTCTGATAATGTATGTGAAATCACTGTGTTTTCTTTTATTTGATGTCAGACTAATTATTTTGGCATCGTTTTGGCATCGTTGTTAACGAGAAGAAGGCGTGGCTGAAACAAATGTCTGTGTGAGAGAAACGAACAACTTGAGTCTTGATTAAGACCTTGGAGGGAGTAAAAACTGTAAAAATGGGACCCATTACCTCTCTGCTTGGCACTCAGCATCAAGGTTTGGAATTGGGGGTGAAAATCACCAAAATGATTCCCGAGCACGGCCGCCGTTGCTGCTCACAGCTCCCCTAACCTCCCAGGGGGTGGAACAAGGGGATAGGTCAAACGCAGAGAGTACTTTCACCACACCTAGTGTTTGTATGACGATCAGTGGTACTTTAACTTTAACAAGAAGATAGTGAAAAAGAAGAAGCTTATCGATTATGGCATCGGCATGGACTACAGTGGCGGATTTTTCAGGACTTATGCAGGTCTCAAATACACATCAGCAGGTACCAGAAGGTAAGAAAAGTTGGTTTTGATTAATATTGCGAATCAAAACGCCAGATAATATGTACGCTGATGGGTGCCATTTTGCGGTCCTTATACACGCACCATAGTAATACTTGTATCTCTGACTACGGTAGCCGTAACGGGCCAACAATCCGTCAAGCGGTGCGGCTTCAAAGTCATACTAAAACATTTTGACAGATTTTGCAGTGCCGTGTGTAATGTTCTTTATTTTCAATGGAACATTTAAAGTTTTGGTGTTGTTCACTGGTGTCAAATTGCAGTCTACACTAGGGATGTCCGATAATGGCTTTTTTGCAGATATCCGATATTCCGATATTGTCCAACTCTTAATTACCGATACCAACCGATAACGATATATACAGTCATGGAATTAACACATTATTATGCCCAATTTTGTTGCTTTGCCCCGCTGGATGCATTAAACAATGTAACAAGGTTTTCCAAAATAAATCAACTCAAGTTATGGAAAAAAGTGCCAACATGGCATTGCCATATTTATTATTTAAGTCACAAAGTGCATACTTTTTTTTTAACATGCCTCAAAACAGCAGCTTGGAATTTGAGACATGCTCTCCTCTTCCCGAAATGTGTTTGTCATTCTTGTTTGGTGTGGGCTCACAGTGTGGCGCATATTTGTTACAGTGTTAAACTTGTTTATATGGCCACCCTCAGTGTGACCTGTATGGCTGTTGAACAAGTATGCAGGCATTCACATGTGTGTGTGAAAAGCTGTATATATTATGTGACTGGGCCGGCACGCAAAGACAGTGCCTTTAAGGTTTATTGGCACTCTGTACTTCTCCCTGCATCCGTGTACACAGCGGCGTTTTTAAAAAGTCATATATTTTCCTTTTTGAAACCGATACCGATAATTTACGATATTGCATTTTAAAGCATTTATTGGTCGATAATATCGGCAGTCCAATATTATCGGACATGTCTAGTCTACACGTATCTCTTGTGTGTGACTACCATCTACTGGTCACACTTATCATTACACCATGTACCAAATAAAATTCCTTCGAGGTCGGCGAGCACAACCAGAATTATTCCGTACATTAGTCGCATCGGGTTAAAAGACGCACTGTCCCTTTTTGAGAAAATGAAAGGATTTTAATTGTTTGTCGGTCCGTCTGTCAGTTAGCAAAATAACTCTAAAAGTTATGACAAGGGTTGCAAAGGGGTGGAAATTTTCCGGTAAATTTTCTTAAACTTTCCACGTGAAGTTAGGCTCGGGAAGTTTGGAAATTTTGACCTTTATTTGATAATTCAAAGATGGACACCTTCCATTTTATTCCATAGAATAAGATGAGAGGCTTGTAAAACACTAATGTAATGCCGCACACAGATATAAGTAGCCAGCTAAACAATTGGGAATAGTCTTTAAAAATATTTTACTGATGGACAAAAAGAGTAGAAATAGGCTAGATGAATAAATGAACACTCTATGAGCATGCTGCATCGAACTATAACCTACTTTATTGTATGACAACAGAATGGCTAGCAGAACAGAAGGCTGGGGAAACTACACGTTTTGATTTAGTATTTGCTAGTTGGACTTTACGGATCACAAAAAAGGTCAATTCGGATCGCTAACGTTGTTAGCATAAATGAATGGGATTTAACATAGAGAAAATTAGCATTAAGGCTAACAGAAAAATATTTTTGCTACATTATGAGACTGTGGTGGTACATAAACCTAGCTAGCCAGAGATATTGGCCCTAAAATCATTTTAAAAAGTACAGGAATAGCTAGCTTGAGTGGAAGTTTGCTGGAGTAGTCTATAGTCATACAGTAACAAGTAGGGGTGTAACGGTACACAAAAAGTTTGGTTCGGTACGTACCTCGGTTTAGAGGTCACAGTTCGGTTAAATTTCGGTACAGTAAGAAAACAACAAAATCAAAAAACTTTGGTTATTTATTTACCAAATTTTTAAACAATGGCTTTATCTTTTTAACATTTGGAACACTATAATAATTCTGCCCACCTTAATCCACATTAAACTGCCTCAAGTTGTTGCTTTGATTAAAGAAAACGACAAAACCTTTCTTCTACATATAAAAAGTGCAACATTAAACAGTTTCAAGTCAACTCATCATGCCTAATTTATTACAGCATTTGGGAAGCCTGTAGTTGACTTTTATTATGTAAATGTTTTATTTTTTATCAACATGTGATAGCAGGGACCCTGCCATTCAAAACTAGGCTGCTACATTACTAATGATTAATGTAACTATAGCTGAAAAAATAGTACAATAGCAATAGGAGAGACTATTCATCCCTAAACATCATGGACTTCATGTTAGTTCATGTGAAATTATAGACAGACAGGGCTTTGCTGCCCGTAACACACACACACACACACACACACACACACACACACACACACACACACACAGCAAAATGAGCTAACGTTAGGCTAAAAGCTAAAGAACTACGAGCGAGCTGAGCTGCAGTTTAATTTTCTAGAAGGTCAACGGGCTCATAGTGATGCTAGTAGTAGTTGTAACTAGGAAGTGTTTCTTATAATTTGGGGAGAGTACGATGTCCGCTGCTAAACACATATCTGCTCGACACTGAAGCATTGACAACATGCGTTCTGAATACGCACTGCTGATTGGCTATTACATCGCTCTGAAGACGCACTGCTGATTGGCTTTGTATGTAACCAATCAGATGGTTGTGTGGGTGGGTCAATGCTGGGTGCTCAGACAGAGGCAGAAAGCAGAGCAGCCTGTTAAGATTTTAGCTTACAAACTCGTTCGATACACCTCCGAACCGGACCGAAACCCCTCCACCGAAACAGTTCAATACGAATACACGTACCGTTACACCGCTAGTAAAAAGCAATTACACCTCTATCAAACTGAGGTACTATAGATCAAACATATTTACCCCAGTAATATCATCCAAAATTAACTGACTGGATGAAGTCCTTGGGCTCAAATACTAGTGTGGCTTTAATAGCCCTGCTGTAGTGTGTAGCATGCTGGGAATGATCTGTGAATGTAATGGAAGAATGCACTGCACATGTGATCGAGGAATGCACAGTGAAGGGTTGAAATTCAACTGAATTTGCATTAAATCAGGTTGTTTTAGCAAATCATGCTGCAAGTTTTAGCATGTTACATCCAATGTTTATTCCCATTAATTTCCCATTACCGTATTTTTCCGATTATAAATCGCTCCGGAGTATAAGTCGCACCGGCCGAAAATGCATGATAAAGAAGGAAAAAAAACATATAAGTCGCACTAGATTATAAGTCACATTTTTTGGGGGGAATTTATTTGATGAAATCCAACACCAAGAATAGACATTTGAAAGGCATTTTAAAACAAAGAATAGTGAACAACAAGCTGAACAAGTGTATGTTATATGACGCATAATTAACGAACTGAGAACGTGCCTGGTATGTTAATGTCACATATTATGACATACTTGCCAACCTTGAGACCACCAAATTTGTGAAATGGTAGGGGGGGCATATTGTAGCGTCCCCGAAAAAGTTAGTGCTGCAAGGGGTTCTGGGTATTTGTTCTGTTGTGTTCATGTTGTGTTACAGTGCGGATGTTTTCACTAAATGTGTTTGTCATTCTTGTTTGGTGTGGGTTGACAATCTAGTGCATATTTGTAACAGTGTTAAAGTTGTTTATATGGCCACCCTCAGTGTGACCTGTACGGCTGTTGACGAAGTATGAAATGCATTCACTTATTTGTGTGTGTAAAAGCTGTATATTTTATGAGACTGGGTCGACACACTGTTTGTCCGGAGAAAAAGCGGTCGTGACGACAGGTTGTAGAGGACGTTAAAGCCCCCAATATTGATGTCCGGGTGGAAATCGGGAGAAATTCGGGAGAATGGTTGCCCCGGGAGATTTCCGGAAGGGGCACTGAAATTCGGTAGTCCCTCTGAAAAATCGGGAGGTTTGGCAAGTATGTCTTATGGTAAGAGTCATTCAAATAACTATAACATATAGAACATGCTATACCAGGCCTCTGCAATTATTTTGACTCGAGGGGCCAAATTTAGAGAAAAAAATATGTCTGGGGGCCGGTATATCTATTTTTTAGGAACACTAATACAAATTCTCACAATAATGTCTGATTGAATGCTAAAAAAGTTATGACAGACTGCTTCAAAAGATGTCCCTTTTTTTACTGGATGAGACACCCAGAATGTACATGAAAATAAAGAATGTGGGGTTTAATATATTAACTATGAGCGATAAAACATTGAATATTGACAACATATCATCCAAAAAAATCACAGATTCCAAGCATTGAAATACTTTGTACAGTTCAATACTTATGGTCATTTGAAAACATCACTACACATCATAACGGCAGCTACAGTTTCCATCTTAAAGATCTAAAAAAATATATCAGATTTTTATGAACACTAATACAAAACCTCATAATAATGTCTGATTGAATGCGAAATTGTTATGCCAGACCGCCTTAAAAAACGGACTGGAATGTTACATTTTTTTACTGAATGAGACACCCAGAATCTACATGAAAATCAATTTTCTACCGTTTGTCCCATACGGGGTTGCGGGGGGTCGATAAATAAATAATGTGGGATTTACAATATTAACTATGAAGGATAAAACACTGAATATTGACAATTTATGAAAGTCCCACCCACTCTTCATCCACATATTTTACAATCAAGCGAAACGAAACAAAAATGCAACGAAAACAGCAAAATATTTAAAAATAAAAAAAATAAAATGTACCGGTATCTTAAATATTAAAAACTAATTGGGGGGGAATGTCCTGCGGGCCAGATTGAAAAACTTAACGGGCCGCATCTGGCCCCCAGACCTTAATTTGCCCAGGTCTGTGCTATACGTTTACCAAACGTATAGCTCGGTTGGTAGAGCGGCCGTGCCAGCAACTTGAGGGTTGCAGGTTCGATCCCCGCTTCTACCATCCTAGTCACTGCCGTTGTGTCCTTGAGCAAGACACTTTACCCAGCTGCTCCCAGTGCCACCCACACTGGTTTAAATGTAAAAATTTGATATTGGGTTTCACTATGTAAAGCGCTTTGAGTCACTAGAGAAAAAGCGCTATATAAATATAATTCACTTCACAAACAATCTGACACTACTAATCGCTAAATCGGATGAAATCTTCTTCCTCGGTGTCACTTTTAAATAATATTATTTGATATTTTACGGTATTGTGTTAATAATTTGACACTAAAGTCGCTCCGGAGTATAAATCGCACCCCCGGCCAAACTGTGATTTATAATCCGAAAAATAGGGTAATTCCTGTTAATTCCCATGGAAAGTTTCCAACTTTGAATTTCCCCACAATTTTGCAAACCTATTCATGACCATATTTTCTTGTTACTTTCAGGAAACGTCAAAAATGGGATAAGGGACAGCGGATTTAATTTTGCCTCGGATCACCAATCATTTAATTAATGGCAGTTCATATTTTTAAAGACAAATTCCTCAAAGGTCTTCAACAAACCACAACGTGTCCCCTGATTTAGAGAAAACCAATCAATCAATCATCCATCCATCTATCCATGTTCTACCGCTTATTCCCTTTGGGGTCGCGGGGGGCGCAGGTGCCTATCTCAGCTACAATCTGGCGGAAGGCAGTGTACACCCTGGACAAGTCGCCACCTCATCGCAGGGCCAACACAGATAGACAGACAACATTCACACTCACATTCACACACTAGGGCCAATTATGTGTTGCCAATCAACCTATCCCCAGGTGCATCTCTTTGGAAGTGGGAGGAAGCCGGAGTACCCGGAGGGAACCCACGCATTCACGGGGAGGACATGCAAACTCCACACAGAAAGATCCCGAGCCTGGGATTGAACCCAGGACTACTCAGGACCTTCGTATTGTGAGGCAGACGCACTAACCCCTCTGCCACTGTGAAGCCCCATCAATCAATCAGTCCATGTTTATTTATATGGCCCTAAATCACAAATGTCTCAAAGGGCTGCACAAGCCAAAACGACATCCTTGATTCAGATCCCACATAAGGGGCAAGGAAAAACTCACAACCCAGTGGGACGTCAATGGGAATGACTATGAGAAACCTTGGACAGGACCATGAATTGATTAACGTGGACCCTGACTTAAACAAGTTGAAAAACTTATTCGGGTGTTACCATTTAGTGGTCAACTGTACGGAATATGTACTGAACTGTCCAATCTACTACTAAAAGTATCAATCAATCAAAGACCGCAGATGTGAGTGCAATGGACGTCGAGTGGGTCTAGCATAATAGTGTGAGAGTCCAGTCCATAGTGGATTTGGTCAACCATTCAAAGCTCTCACTGATGGAAGGAGGTTTTAGCTCAAAATCTCACGATACATGGCCCTATTCATTCTTTCCTTAACACAGATCAATCGTCCTGTCCCCTTAGCAGAAAAACGGCCCCAAAGCATGATGTTTCCACCCCCATGCTTCACAGTAGGTGTGGTGTTCTTGGGATGCAACTCAGTATTCTTCTTCTTCTAAACACGACAAGTTGAGTTTATACAAAAATGGATACATGGATGATACAGCAGAGGATTGGGAGAATGTCATGTGGTCAGATGAAACTAAAATAGAACTTTTTGGTATAAACTCAACTCGCCGTGTTTGGTGGAAGAAGAATACTGAGTTGCATCCCAAGAACACCAGACCTACTGTGAAGCATGGGGGTGGAAACATCATGCTTTGGGGCTGTTTTTCTGCTAAGGGGACAGGAGGATTGATCCGTGTTAAGGAAAAAATGAATGGGGCCATGTATCGTGAGATTTTGAGCCAAAACCTCCTTCCATCAGTGAGTGCTTTGAATGTTTGACCAAATACTTATTTTCCACCATCATTTACAAATAAATTCTTTAAAAATTCCTACAATTTGAATTCCTGGATTTTTTCCACATTCTGTCTCTCACAGTTGAAGTGTACCTATGGTGAAAATTACAGACCTCTCTCATCATTTTAAGTGGGAGAACTTGCACAATCGGTGGCTGACTAAATACTTTTTTGCCCCACTGTAAAGGAGTATACAAATGAGTTTTAAGTGCTTCTACTGAGGTAGCATCTCTAACTGTTACCGGGAGGGCATTCCATAGTACTGTAGCCTGAATAGAAAACGCTCTATACCCCGCAGGAAAAAAAAAAACTCCAAAACTGCCCAGGATGGGAAAAGGAAGAAACCTTGGGAAGGGGCCACCTCCTGGCTGACCGGCTGCATCATCATGTGGATCATTTCTAGTAAATGACCTGCTGTTTACGTCTGTGTGTGTGTTTCTGTGCGTGCGTGCGTGCGTGTGCGTGTGTGTGTGTGTGTGTGTGTGTGTATGCTTGGGGCTGCAGACTTTCTTTCGTTCCATTATTGCAGTGTTTTTCAACCTTTTTTGTGGCAGGGCACATTTTTTGCGTTGAAAAAATGCGTAGGCACACCACCAGCAGAAATCATTAGAAAACGAAACTCAGAAAGTTGTCGTCACAATTGTTGGATATGACTTTAAAGCATAAGCAAGCATGCATGACTATAGCTCTTGTCTCAAAGTAGCTGTACTGTCACCACCTGTCACATCACACCCTGACTTATTTTCACTTTTTTGCTCTTTTCTTGTGTGTAGTCTTTTAGTTCTTGTCTTGCGCTCCTATTTTGGTGGCTTTTTCTCTGTTTTCCTGTAATAGTTTCAAGAATTGCTTTGAACGATATTTGCCGCCACTTCTTTGTTTTTATCCTTCATCGTGGGAACATTGTCACGTCATGTTCGGATGTACATTGTGGAAGCCATCTTTGCTCCACAGTAAGTCTTTGCTGTTGTCCAGCATTCTGTTTTTGTTTTCTTTGTAGCCAGTTCAGTTTTAGTTTTGTTCTGCATAGCCTTGCCTAAGCTCGAATGCCTTTTCTTAGTGGCACTTACCTTTTGTTTATTTTTTGTTTATGCATTAAATACCTTTTTACCTGCATACTGCCTCCCGCTGTATCGACATGTACAAGGCAATTAGCTACCTGCTGCCACCTATTGATATGGAAGGGTATTACACGGTTACTCTGTCGAGTTCTAGACAGCACCGACACTCAACAACAACACATCATTTGCAGACTATAATTACTGCTTTGCTAAAAAAATATTTTTATATTTTTAACCCAAATAGGTGAATTTAGGTAATCTCCCACGGCACACCAGACTGTATCTCACGGCACACTAGTGTGCCGCGGCACAGTGGTTGAAAAACACTGCACTTTTGAATGCTCCAAAATGTTGGGCTGGATTTTTATTTACCTTTCAAGAGATGTCAGAAGTGACAAATGATTTGACTTGTTTTATAATTGGAAAGTAGGGCCTGGCAGAGGTATGCATCCTGAAAGTGATTTTTTTTTAGCTATATGTGACTATAATGCCAGAAAATCTGAAACTCTCCAACTATTTTTTTTGCTAAATATGTAAACATAACCTGCGATGAGGTGGCGACTTGTCCAGGGTGTACTCCGCCTTTCGCCCGATTGTAGCTGAGATAGGCACCAAAGGGAATAAGCGGTAGTAAATGGATGGATGGATGGATGGATGGATGGAAGGTAACCATAACACCACTAAATTTGGAAAGTACCTGCTTACCTGAATGCATCAGAGGAGGGAGCCGAAACGTCGGGGGTTTCGTGAACGCATCACGCCAGGAGCAAGAGTGAGTGGAACAGGAGAAGAAGGAGGAGGAGGGAAAGTGAGAAGGAGGAAAAAAGATCCGGAGAAAGTTTGGCAACATCTTAAAAAAAAACCTCTTCTTTGGACTTCTCCTCGGTGGGGAAATCATCAAGCGGGCCGTGTAGCTGTGTATGGGCCGTCGTCTGGCGGATTATTTTTGCGATGAGGAGCGAGCCTGT
This sequence comes from Nerophis ophidion, assembly GCF_033978795.1. Classification (NCBI taxonomy): domain Eukaryota; kingdom Metazoa; phylum Chordata; class Actinopteri; order Syngnathiformes; family Syngnathidae; genus Nerophis; species Nerophis ophidion. Next base: position 46,114,525 of record NC_084620.1, on the reverse strand, counting down.
GCTTTTTACTTCCAACGGGGGTGAGTTCCAGTACTTATGAGACTTTTTAAGCTGGGAGCCTTCAGGTATCAAGGCGACATTGTTCGCCCTCTTTTTTTTTTTTTTCAAACAACTTACGAATGCTTTGGAGTGTGCTACAACTAACTTTAACGTGGTTTATTATTACTTATTATTATTTATTTTTTAGGTCTACGTTAAGATTTATTAGTTTTGCTCTCGTGTCGTTTACTCGCCGCGGTACATTGTGTTAGCGAGGTGACGTCAACGGTTTGCAAAAGTCTTGTGTATTTCGTCACAAAATGGGAACAACGGGTAAAAAAAAAAAAGTCGGGACGCGCACGTGCACAAAAGATCAGCCAGCGCGTCACCGGCATGCGCGCGCGACCCCTTACCTTTAGGACGGGGGTCGGCAACCCGCGGTGCGGCTCTCTAGCGCCGCCCTTGTGGCTCCCTGGACCATAAGTGCTCGGTGTGTGTGTACTACAGATGCGCAGTTTGCGGTCTCATCCGCGGAGCCCGCGGGTAGGGCGGGTGACATGACGAAAAAATTGATTTTAATTAGATTCGGACAGGTGGCGGTCGAACCATTCGGAAATATTTGATATACATAGGTCAGGGATCGGTATCCTTTACCATTCAAAAAGCCATTTAGGACCCGTGTCACAAATTGAAGAAGACAATAGGAGACACAAACATTCTCTAGAATGACTGCCGGCAGTCACCCGGTTGTTAAGTATTAGGGCGTGCTATGAAGCCATTGGTTTTGTCGCCTTCTACAGCATGTACGATCTGCTTGCCAGTCCAGCAACATGTTGTGTGTGGCTTCCGCAGACACAGGCACACGACTGCAAGGCATACTGGGTGACACAGAGTACACTGACGGTTGTGATATAAACAACTTTAACACTCTTAGTAATATGCGCCACGCTGTGAAGCCACACCGAACAAGAATGACAAACACATTTCAGGAGAACATCCTCCCAGTAACACAACATAAATGCAACACAACAAATACCCAGAATCCTTTGCATCCACGACAATTCCTGACTATTTTATGCACCCCGCTAGCAACAAACGCAACAAAACAACTACCCAGAATCTTTTGCATCCGTGAAACTTCCTGAATATATTTTACCCCACCCCCGTGCGTCAGTAAGGTGGGCGGGGTTGGGGGTGCGGGGGTGTAAAATATTTTCAGGAACATGTCACGGATGCAAAGGATTCTGGGTATTTGTTGTGTTGCGTTTATGTTGTGTTAATGGGAGGATGTTCTCCTGAAATGGGTTTGTCATTCTTGTTTGGTGTGGCTTCACAGCGTGTCGCATATTAGTAAGACTGTTAAAATTGTATATATCACAACCATCAGTGTATCACCCAGTATGCCTTTCAATCTTGTACGAGTGATTGCGGAAGCTCCATACAACGTGTTGCTGGACTAACAATCGGTTTGTACATGTTGTTGAAGGTGTCGAAGGCAATGGCTTCACAGCACGTCCTTATACTTTTCATCAGGATAAACACCATTGGATATTCGCGAGAACGTTAGCGGCTCCCATTTTCTTCTTTACTCTGTGAAACTGGTTTAAATAGCTCTTTGAGTGGTAAAGGTGGCCGACCTCTGATGTATTTCAACGGGCGGGTGGCGGGAGGTTGTGGTTCTGATAAAACGTTGTTTCGGGTGGACGGTGGGTGGATGGTGACTTTGGTGATGCGGTTGCGGATGATATAATTACCTATCCGCGCATTTCTAGTGTGTATTAGTCAGTGACGTGCGGTGAGGTTCATGGCTGGTGAGGCACTGACGTCATCACAGTCAGACTTATAAACATTTGAACCCTATAGAGCAGTGGTTCTCAAATGGGGGTACGCGTACCCCTGGGGGTACGCGTACCCCTGGGGGTACTTGAAGGTATGCCAAGGGGTACGTGAGATTTTTAAAAAAGTATTCTAAAAATGCAACAATTCCAAAATCCTTTATAAATATATTTATTGAAAAATACTTCAACAAAATATAAATGTAAGTTCATAAACTGTGAAAAGAAATGCAACAATGCAATATTCAGTGTTGATGTTGTAAGCATTTCACCAATCTCGTGCACTTTGCAAATTATACGTCATTTCCATTGTGCGCAAGCAATTTGCATATCGCAAGACGAGATTTAAGAGGAGATTTTGTTTGAAAATGGCGCGACCGTGCAAATGGATCGTTTGAGGACGGCTGAAGAAGAATTTGCTTAATTCTGCACAGAAAGCTACATCGAACAGAAGAACAGCGGTTAGGGTTAGGGTTAGTAGCCAGAACTTCCAACACAATCAATATATAGCTGGAAGCAATTTCCAAAATTGCCAAAAAATGCATTATACAAATTTGCAAAATGCGGTTGCGCATTTTGCAAATTGCGCCCATTGATTTGCAAAATGTTCACCACACATTATTCAAATATATAGCTGGAAGCAATTTGCAAAAAGATTGCGCATTATACAAATTGCTCCCATTGGTATTGTGCTTACAACATCGACAGCTAGATATTTTTGTGGACATGTTCCATAAATATTGATGTTGAAGATTTCTATTTTTGTGAAGAAATGTTTATAATTAAGTTCATGAATCCAGATGGATCTCTATTACAATCCCCAAAGAGGACACTTTAAGTTGATGATTACTTCTATGTGTAGAAATCTTTATTAATAATTGAATCATTTGTTTATTTTTCGACAAGTTTTTAGTTATTTTTATATCTTTTTTTCCAAATAGTTCAAGAAAGACCACTACAAATGAGCAATATTTTGCACTGCTATACAATTTAATAAATCAAAAACTGATGACGTAGTGCTGTATTTTACTTCTTTTATTTTTTTTTCAACCAAAAATGCCTTGCTCTGATTAGGGGGTACTTGAATCATCGCTGAAAAAAGGTTGAGAACCACTGCTATAGAATATCTTATTCACCATTTGATTGGCAGCAGTTAACGGTTTATGTTTGACCTACTGCCCTCGGTAATGGCACCATTCCCAAAGTATGTGGGCTCTATTGATAACCTCACTAACAACTTTAACGACGCCCTGCGCGAAACCATTGATAACATAGCACCGCTAAAGTTAAAAAAGGCTCCAAAAAAGCGCACCCCGTGGTTTACAGAAGAAACTAGAGCTCAGAAATTATTATGTAGAAAGCTGGAACGCAAATGGCGCACGACTAAACTTGAGGTGCACCATCAAGCATGGAGTGATGGTTTAATAACTTATAAACGCATGCTTACCTTAGCTAAAGCTAAATATTACTCAAATCTCATCCACCGTAATAAAAACGATCCTAAATTTTTGTTTAGTACGGTAGCATCGCTAACCCAACAAGGGACTCCTTCCAGTAGCTCAACCCACTCAGCTGATGACTTTATGCAATTCTTTAGTAAGAAAATTGAAGTCATTAGAAAGGAGATTAAAGACAATGCGTCCCAGCTACAACGGGGTTCTATTAACACTGACACGATTGTATATACGGTGGATACTGCCCTCCAAAATACTTTCTCTCGTTTTGAGGAAATAACATTAGAGGAATTGTTACAACGTGTAAATGGAATAAAACAAACAACATGTTTACTTGACCCTCTTCCTGGGAAACTGATCAAGGAGCTCTTTGTATTATTAGGTCCATCAGTGCTAAATATTATAAACTTATCACTCTCCTCGGGCACTGTTCCCCTAGCATTCAAAAAAGCGGTTATTCATCCTCTTCTTAAAAGATCTAACCTCGATCCTGACCTCATGGTAAATTACCGACCGGTGTCTCACCTTCCCTTTATTTCAAAAATCCTTGAAAAAATTGTTGCGGAGCAGTTAAATGAACACTTAGCGTCTAACAATCTATGTGAAACCTTTCAATCCGGTTTCAGGGCAAATCACTCCACGGAGACAGCCCTCGCAAAAATGACTAATGATCTATTGCTAACGATGGATTCTGATGCGTCATCTATGTTGCTGCTCCTCGATCTTAGCGCTGCTTTCGATACCGTCGATCATAATATTTTATTAGAACGTATCAAAACACGAATTGGTATGTCGGACTTAGCCCTGTCTTGGTTTAACTCTTATCTTACTGATAGGATGCAGTGTGTCTCCCATAACAATGTGACCTCGGACTACGTTAAGGTAACGTGTGGAGTTCCCCAGGGTTCGGTCCTTGGCCCTGCACTCTTCAGCATCTACATGCTGCCGCTAGGTGACATCATACGCAAATACGGTATTAGCTTTCACTGTTATGCTGATGACACCCAACTCTACATGCCCCTAAAGCTGACCAACACGCCGGATTGTAGTCAGCTGGAGGCGTGTCTTAATGAAATTAAACAATGGATGTCCGCTAACTTTTTGCAACTCAACGCCAAAAAAACGGAAATGCTGATTATCGGTCCTGCTAGACACCGAACTCTATTTAATAATACAACTCTAACATTTGACAACCAAACAATTAAACAAGGCGACACGGTAAAGAATCTGGGTGTTATCTTCGACCCAACTCTCTCCTTTGAGGCACACACCGAGGATGTCGTGGTGGTTTGTGCAGCCCTTTGAGACACTAGTGATTTAGGGCTATATAAGTAAACATTGATTGATTGATTGATGTTTAAAAGCTCATACCAGCATTCTTGCCTGCTTGGCACTCAGCGTCAAGGGTTGGAATTGGGGGTTAAATCACCAAAAATGATTCCCGGCCGCTGCTGCTCACTGCTCCCCTCACCCCACTGGGGGTGAATAAGGGGATAGGTCAAATGCAGAGGACATATTTCACCACACCTAGTGTGTGTGTGACAATCATTGGTACTTTAACTTCATGTAGCTGGTACATTAGTTAGAATAGTATAGTATAAATAAATTACACTTATTATTATCATTATTAGCAATAATACTGCTAACATTAAAAATATTAAATAATCACATGTATGTAGAAAATAACAAACACGACAGTGCACAGTGTTGTCACTATGACAGGGGTAACCGCGCTCCAGCGTTAGTGTTCATTCATTATCTTTACTGTAGCATAAAACATGCAGATGGCCTTAAAACGCCACAATACTCAGTCACCATATTTAAGTACCCCAAATAAAGACTCGACATAAATATAAATTCAATCGAATCAGAAACATTGGAGGAAACGGGATTAAAACGCGAAGCTAACCGCCCATAGAAAATACATGGGTACGGCTAGTAGCTACTATTAGCAAACAGATAGACTTACCAACTCGGCGTAATAGCTCAACATCGACACACTCTTTCGTCGCAACTCGGCCCTGATGGTCGGCACCTATAGGTTTACAATTAGTTGTGAAATGTTGGACAGTTGTTTTTACGATATGCAGACAAACGACAACTTTAAAACATACCGGCTTCGGCCTAGCCAAGTAGTGCAAGAATGATCTCTGGGATCACTAGCACCTTCTACCACTAGGAGGCCGGAGAACAGGAGTCTCACACTGTACGTCTTCGCAGCAGTTTTATGATTGCCCAGCACAAGAAATACGTTACACACATACAGTTGTTGACAAAATACACTGTACATTATATACCTCAGCTAACTAAACTATGGAAATGTATAATATAATTCATTTAGCAATACGGTCTCACTGCACAGCAGCCAGCAGTTAGCCGAGTCATTGCGCAATCCACGGGGAGGCTCAGCTCTAGAGCCGCATGCGGCTAGTGGCTCCCTGGACCGCTTTCAGAGATGTGTGAAAATGGAAAAAGTTGAAGAAAAACATTAATTTTTTGTTTTAATATATTTTCTGTGGGAGAACAAACATGACACAAACCTTCCTAATTGTTAGAAATCCCACTGTTTATGTTATACGTGATGAGAGTGTTTGGGAAGCACCGTTTTGTCCTACTAATTTCAGCAATCCTTGAAGTCATCATAGTTTGTTTAAATGTACACATTTCTCCAATGCTGCCACAGAAAGACTTGTTTTAATGCCACTCCCTCTTTGTCTCATTTTGACCACCAAACGTTTTATTCTGTGCGTGAATGCACAAAGGTGAGCTTTGTTGATATTATTGATTTGCTGGAGTGCTAATCAGGCATATTTGGTCAATCCAAGACTGCAAGCTAATCGATGCTAACATGCTATTTAGGGTTGCTGTATGTACATATTGCATCATTATGCCTCGTGTGTAAGTATATTTGAGCTCATTTAATTTCCTTTACTATTGTCCCCTGTGTATTTAATTTATATTTTCATGTCTCATGACACATTATCTGTTTGTGATATTGGCTGCATTTCTCATAGTTGTTTGTGTGCCATGTTGTTCCAGACCACAGCAAACATTACCCAGCTTGCAAAGATTGTAATAAATCCATTAGAAGACAGCCTAAACTTGGCCATTCATTTCCAGAAGTTACCTCACCCTGTAAGAAGCCCCCTTTTGATTTCCAATGATACAAAAATGTGTAGAATAAAAATGAACATTTCTGTCAACGGAAATTTGCATCAGCCTTTGATAGTAGGCTAATATAGCTAATATTAACATTTACATCATGTGTTGCCTTCATTATAACATTTATATAAGACTTATTTTTTGTGGCTACAGACAGATTTTCTTTTTTGTATTTTTGTTCCAATATGGCTTTCAATATTGGGTTGCCGACCCCTGCTTTAGGACCATCTGTTCCAGCGTAAAACAGGCGTCTTTGATGAGCTATTAGATTGTAACTAACTGTAGTGTTGACAAGAGGATGATCCGTTCCAATGTTAAACTGTGGTCCTTATTTGTTAGTCATAGTATTAGCATTGTGATAGTCAGTTGCAGTTTTAAACTGTGGCTGCAATTTTTTCTTCATAGTAATATTCGCATTGGGTTAATCCAGGGGTCGGCAACCAAAAATGTAGAAAGAGCCATATTGGGACGGAAAAACAAATCTGTCTGGAGACGCAAAAAATTAAAAGTCTTATAATGAAGGCAACACATGATGTGTTTATTATTTTTGATACTTTTTTAAATAAAGGGGACCACAAATAAATGCATAAATGGCTTTATTTAAACAAACAATCTTAGGGTTATTTAAACGTATGTTTCTTATTGCAATTTTGTCCTTAATTAAAATACTGAACATACAAGAAAACTTGTATTTTAGGTAAACAAACAAGGGCTCCTAATTAGTCTGCTGACTTATGAAGTAGGGCTGGGCGATACAGCCTTTTTTAATATCTCGATATTTTTAGGCCATATCGTGATACATGATATATATCTCCATATTTTGCCTTAGCCTTGAATGAACACTTGATCACAGCAGTATGATGATTTTATGTGTCTACATTAAAATATTCTTCTTCATACTGCATTAATAAATGCTCATTTTAAACTTTCATGCAGAGAGGGAAATCACAACTGACCAAAACTGTTTTTATTAAATTTATTAAGCAGTGGCACAAACATTCATGTCATTTTCAAAACAGAAAGTGCAAGATTGTCGGAGACATTTTAAAACAAGCTATGAGTGCACTTGTGTGCATGATGTCTCTAGGATGACACATCAAAACAATACTAAATTAGAGTGTACTTTTTGTACAGAACGCCACTACAATAGTTTAAAACAAATAAAGTGCACTTTTGTGCATGATGTCACACAAGATATTTCAATAACTGTCAAATAAAAATGAGCTGCATAATAAAAAATCAAATAGTGTATGTGCTTTGCTATGTTGTAGGTTCCTGCGGACGTTATCACCTTCTGTTGTTTGGCATTTTGTTGGTGTGGCACCGGCCGGAGATGTGGACATTCTCAAGCGGGTGACTTTTCAAATGATGCTACAATAGCAGTGCTGCTACTTTTTGTAGCGACGCTTTTGCCACATATTTGACCTTTTACGGTTGTCTGTTCAACATATTCCTGCTTGAAGCCAAACCACCGCCGGTGACCCCGCGCTGTTTTTCCTGGGAATTAATTCCTCCTTCATTTGTTACCAGATTTGCACCTTCTCTCTCTTGTATTACCACCCGCACCGCTCTGTTAGCATCACAGCTAACGTTATCATGTCACTACCTGTCTGCTCCGCGGGAGCGTTTGACGTAGCACACGTGACGTGTGTAAGATGGTGCGCTTGTTTTGAGTCTCTGTGAGAACCACAGACAAAAAAGAGCGGTAAACACATGCAGTGTAATGCCAGCAGCTAAAAGCAACTGCGTGAGAACGTATACTCGAATATCACGATATAGTCATTTTCTATATCGCACAGACACAAACCCACGCTATATACATACACCTATCCTAAATAGCATGTTAGCATAGAGGAGCTTGCAGTCATGCTCTGAGTAAATAAGCCTGATTAGGACTCAACACAAGTCAATAACATCAACAAAGCTCACCTTTGTGCAATCACGCACAGCATAAAACATTTGGTGGACAAAAAAATACAAAGGAGTGGAAGATTTTACATGTAAACAAACTCTTATGTTTGATTGTATTTTCCCCCCATCTTTTTCCATTTTCAATCCTTTTTTAAAAATGCTGCAGGGAGCCACTAGGGCGGCACTAAAGAGCCGCATGCGTCTTGAGAGCCACGGGTTGCAGACCCCCGGGTTAATCTGTTACTGTGTCAAACTGTGGCCGCTGTTATTAATTTTTGTATTGGGATAATCTGTTTTGGTGTCAAAATGTGGTTGTTACTGCCCTGACTTGCCAAAATTGACATCCATCTTCATGCTGCTTCCTCTGCAGAGCGACAAATTACAAAGACTCATTACAAGGTTTCTATAGTATTTATTTTTTAGATTGTTTTTAGATTCGATATGTGAGCACCGTAGCATCCCTTTTTAATTTCCGTGCCTTCTAAGATTACAGACACTTTGGGCCAGTCCCAATACACCCCCCTCGTCCTACTTTTCAGCCCTAACTATTTACCCATGTTGGGTCTGTCCCAGTCACTTTTTGCATATAGAGGAAGCGGGCAGAACGAGGGGAAAGTTGCATGAATTTAGCCCTTCAGAACGAGGGACTTCAGATGCTGAGTCGCCCAAAGTTATTGCATACCTGTTAGTTTGTAACGTTAGCCAACCAGCCACGGTAGCTAACGTTAGGCTAAAATACTGACAAAAAACTTGAGAATGTGAAAACTTTAATCTTAGATACTTTCAAAAAATTTACGAGACAACAGTCGTCCTCTTCCACGTGACGTTATTTCTTTATTCATCAACTGAAGCATGATCCATCCATCCATTTTCTACCGGGTGCTGGAGCCTTACTCAGCTCCATTGGGGCGGAAGGCGGCGCACACCTTGGACAAGTCGCAACCTCACCTCATCGCAGGGCCCTGAAGCATGATGGATGATTAAAAAAACTCAACCGTTAACTCCATTACTGCCTTATTTGTTGTTGGTTGTTGCAGTATGGTACTATTGAATTCAAAAATAGAATAGAATAGACTTTATCGTCATTATATTTGCATATAACGAGATTAAAGACTCCAACTTAAGGTGCGGTAGTGGGAACAAATATGGGGTAAAATAAATAACACAAGAGGTAATAAAGGAAAAACTATCAATTGAAATAAACAGACTACTATCCAATAAAAATAATAAGCAATCCTGTACAATATACAAAACTCTATAGAAATAAAAAATACTGTACAATTAACAGAACAAGACAAGAGTACCGGAGTAATAAATAACAATCAGTGTCGGGCATATTGTACCTGAAGCGTCGTGTTGCACAGTAGTGTATTAGGGTAGGATATTGTATAGGGGTGTATTATTATTATTATTATTATTATTATAAGTTAGAATTCAACATGGTGACAGCTCTGGGAAAAAAGCTGTCTCTTAGCCTGTTTGTTTTGGCTCTGATGCACCTGTAGCGCCTGCCTGATGGTAGCAGGTCGAACAGGTGGAAGCCAGGGTGTGTGCTGTGTTTGGTGATGTTTTTTGCTTTCTTGAGGCAACGGGAGTAATGTAAATCGTTCAGGGAGGGCAAGGGGCAGCTATGATTTTTTTGTGCAGACTTTATAACGCTCTGAATCGCCTGTTTGTCTGCTTCAGTGCAGCTGGCGTACCACACTGTTATGCTGTATATCAGCAGGCTCTACTAAAAGGAACTACTGCAGGGTTTACCCTTAATGCAATTGAATCTGGTGGACCGCCACTGCATTTTTATTACCACCACACCTTGAAAATAATTTTTTGTTGTTGTTTTTTTTACTTTAAAGCAAATTAAAGTACCATATTTTTCGGACTCAAAGGCGCACTTAAAATCCTTTCATTTGATCAAAACTCCATAGTGAGCCTTATAACCCGGTGCGCCTAATGTACGGAATCATTTTGGTTGTGCTTACCGACCTTGAAACTATTTTATCTAGTACACGGTGAAATGATATGTGGGAACAGTAGATGGCAGTCACACATAAGAGAAACGTATAGACTGCAATATGATGGCATATTGCTACCTTTTTTTTTATGGAACTCAAAGCGCTTTGACACCATTTCCAAATTCACCCATTCACACACACACACATTCACACACTGATGGCGGGAGCTGCCATGCAGGGCGCTAACGAGGGCCCATCAGGAGCAAGGGTGAAGTGTCTTGCTCAAGGACACAACGGCATAGAAGTTGAAATACAACATTTAAAAAGAGCAGCGGCTTTAGTGACAGACTTTAGTTTCACTATCTGCTGCAGCTCACCAGTAATTCTGCCCTGCATGCGAACTTGCAGGCGGGCACAGATCGTCTTCGAAACTGAACTACTGTATTGGTCCCGACTGGGAGAATAAACCCATCCACTATTTTAATCAGAAAAGGCATTTTTATGTTGAAATATATTTTAATCAGACATTTTCTTTATGTGTCTGCAAATATTCCACTCCTCTGATATAACGTACTGTATTTTTCGGACTATAAGACGCACTTAAAATCTTTTAATTTTCTCAAAACTCGACAGTGCGACTTATAACCCGGTGCGCTTAATGTACGGAATAATTTTGTTTGTGCTTACCGACCTCAAAGCTTTTTTATTTGGTACACGGTGAAATGATAAGTGTAACAAGTAGATGGCAATCACACATAAGCGATATTTGTAGACTACAATATGATGGCAGTCACAAATAGGAGATACGTGTAAACACCAACATTTTATATGTTCCATTGAAAATATAGAACATTACACACGCCGCACAAAAATCTATCAAAATGTTTTTAGCACGACTTTGGTAAGCTATGAAGTCTCACCGCTTGATGGATTTTACTGTGCTTCAACATACGAGTACTATTATGGTGTGTGTATAAGATAAGACACTTTATCTGGTGTTTTGTTTCACAATATTATGCAAAATCAACTTTTCTTACCTCCTAGTACCTGTTAATCTGTATTTGGGATCTGCATAAGTCCTGTAGACCGATGCCGTAGTCAATAAGCTTCTTATTTTTCTCTATCTTCCTGCTATGGGACATTCATCCTCCTCTGTTGCCATTTCTAATATAAAGTAGTGTAAAGTTTTTACATGTGTCTGTCAGTAAACTGGCCATGAAAGCGCTAAAACATACCGGTGTAGCGAGTTTACATTATTCACCCAAGGAAGTTTAGTTATTAGAGAGTTCTGGTCGGATGGTTTTTCACAGGACACATTTCCGGCCTTGTTGTTGCACTATTGAGCCACAGATGAGGAGATGCTGCTCTGTGTTTGATTGAAGTAAAGTCTGAATGTCATTAAAACATTTAGCTCCATCTTTTGACGCTTCTTCCACTCCCGTCCTTGCACGCTACACCGATACGATAAAGATGACGAAGAAAAGACACTGCTGAAGGCGAGCCACGTAAATAAGACTGCTCACAAAACGGCGCTTTGGAAAGCGACTGTCAGAAAACTGCTTGAAGATGATGTGTAAAACATCATCTATGCAACATTTTGACCAAAGAACTACCATTACAAGGAAGTGTTTTACATTTAGAAAAAAAATAATAATCTGGTGCGCCTTTTGTATGAAAATAAACCTGACTAGAACGGCTCATCGACAGTACTACAGTCCAGATAATAAGGTACTATAAAACTCTGCTGACAGACACTTTGGTTTCTATTTGTTTGTGGATAGAAAAATATGTTATTCCTGAAACAATCATTAGCTGAGATAGGCATCAGCGCCCCCCGCGACCCCAAAGGGAATAAGCGATAGAAAATGGATGGATGGATAATCATTAAACTTGTTTTATGTGTTGGTATACATTATTTTACAGTACCTCAAATTCAAACTGCACTTTAAGGTATTTTCATTCAATACAAGATACAGAATTTGTGTTTTAAAAACTCTACAATGTGGGTCACTGCTTGTTTTTCCCAAGGCACTGGTGAGAAGCACTGATGTATACAAGTAATTAAAGAATACAAATAATAATTAAAATTAGAGATGTCCGATAATGGCTTTTTTGCCGATATTCCGATATTGTCCAACTCTTAAATACCGATTCCGATATCAACCCATAACGATATACACAGTGATGGAATCAACACATTATTATGCCAAATTTGTTGTGATGCCCCGCTGGATGCATGAAACAATGTAACAATGTTTTCCAAAATAAATCAAATCAAGTAATGGAAAAAAATGGCAACATAGCACTGCCATATTTATTATTGAAGTCACAAAGTGCATTATTTTTTTTAACATGCCTCAAAACGGCAGCTTGGAATTCGGGACATGCTCTCCCTGAGAGAGCGTGAGGGGGTTGAGATTGTCGGGGTTGAGGTGCGGGGGATTAGGGGGTAGCGGGGGGTGTATATTGTAGCGTCCCGGAAGAGTTAGTGATGCAAGGGGTTCTGGGTATTTTTTCTGTTGTGTTACGGTGCGGATGTTCTCCCAAAATGTGTTTGTCATTCTTGTTTGGTGTGGGTTCACAGTGTGGCGCATATTTGTAACAGTGTTAAAGTTGTTTATACGGCCACCCTCAGTGTGACCTGTATGGCTGCTGACCAAGTATGCCTTGAGTTTACTTGTGTGTGTGAAAAGCCGTAAATATTATGTGATTTTGCCGACACACAAATGCAGTGCCTTCAAGGTTTATTGGCGCGCTGTACTTCTCCCTACGTCCGTGTACCAGTCCGTACAGCGGTGTTTTAAAAAAGTCATTAATTTTACTTTTTGAAACCGATACGGATAATTTCTGATGTCCAATTTTAAAGCGTGTATTGGCCGATAATATCGGCAGTCCGATATTATCGGACATCTCTATTTAAAATTGTTGTTTAGTAAATGATAACTTGAAAAAAATGTCTTATAGTATTCACTAAACCACTGATACTTTGTTTACTGCAGAATGTTTGTGATGACAAGCCAGAAAAACAAAATAACTTTGAGAAGAAAAAAAAGTTGTTTTCTTTACCCCCCAAAAACTTCCTAAACCGTGGCTTTAAAGGGGAACATTATCACCAAACCTATGCAAGCGTCAAAATATACCTTGATGTTGCAGAAAAAAGACTATGTATTTTTTTAACCGATTTCCGAACTCTAAATGGGGGAATTTTGGCGAATTAAACGCCTTTCTGTTTATCGGTCTTTTAGCGATGACGTCAGAACGTGACGTCACCGAGGTAATACACCCGCCATTTTCATTTTCACATTACTAACACCGGGTCTCAGCTCTGTTATTTTCCGTTTTTTCGACTATTTTTTTGGAACCTTGGAGACATCATGCCTCGTCGGTGTGTTGTCGGAGGGTGTAACAACACTAACAGGGAGGGATTCAAGTTGCACCACTGGCAAGAAATCTGCCGCCAGACCCTCATTGAATTTGCCAGAGTGTCTGCACATTTTACCGGCGATGCTAAGACAGACATGGCACAGAGATGTATAGATAACCTGCAGATGCATTTGCAACGATTAAGTCAACGAAATCACAAAGGTGAGTTTTGTTGATGTTGACTTATGTGCTAATCAGACATATTTGGTCGCAGCATGACTGCCAGCTAATCGATGCTAACATGCTATTTACGCTAGCTGTATGTACATTTGAAACTATATACCCACATTTAATGCGAAACAAACACTTACCAATCGACGGATTTAAGTTGCTCCAGTGTCACAAGATGCGAAAGTCCTGATCGTTTGGTCTGCACATTTTACCGGCGATGCTAATAAGTCAGCCATGCGATGGGCCACTTCATTAGGTACACCCATGCTATGGCCGAATAGGGTCGATAGCTATTCGCTCAATAGCTTCAATTTATTCTTCAATTTCGCCTCCATACTCCAACCATCTGTTTCAATACATGCGTAATCTGTTGAATTGCCTTAGCCGCTGAAATCCGAGTCTGAAGCCGAGCTAATGTCGCTATATCTTGCTGTGGTAACCGCCATGTTGTTTGTATTGGCAGCCCTGTATGACGTCACACGGAAATGGACAGTTGCAATGCAAATAGGGAAAATCGAGAACTTTAAAGCTTTTTTTAGGGATCTTTTGGGAGGTGTAACATTTTGAAAAAAACTTCGAAAAATAAAACAAGCCACTGGGAACTGAGTTTTATTGGTTTTGACCCTTTTGAAATTGTGATAATGTTCCCCTTTTAAACCAGGTACGGGTCGTAGTGTGTGTTACCTGTACCAATACATCTCGAGTAAGCACAATTATATTCATTAACAAAATGACACATTAAACATGGTGGACATGTCTGTTTCAAGATACTGCAGTAGTAAAGAGTAAGGGGTGCTCCGTTTTCCGTCATACCACAGGGGGATGAATCGACGAAGGCTTGGGGGTTGGGGGAATGTGAGTGTGCAGCATGTGGATGTGTCTGTGTTTAAGCCTGCAGAGTGGCTCTGTTCTGCGACCTTGGTGCTCTCGCAAACGCAGTAACACAGCCAGTCAGTCCAACAAAAGTCACCAAACAATAGGTGGATGTCCATGAGAGACACGGAAGGAGTTTTAGGGAAGTCTCAAAGGTGTTGTCCAGTTTGGGATTTAGTCCAAAATCACAAAAATCTTAGTGCCCACAGCTCTGCCGACTTCCTCCAATCTTTTGTTGCAAGTTTGGGGGTAGGGCTGGGCGATATATCGATATACTCGATATATCCCGGGTTTGACTCTGTGCGATATAGAAAATGATTATATCGTGATATTTGAGTATACGTTCTCTCGCAGTTGCTTTTAGCTGCGGGCATTACACTACAGCAGGGGTCACCAACGCGGTGCCTGCGGGCACCAGGTAGCCCGTAAGGACCAGACGAGTCGCCCGCTGGCCTGTTCTAAAAATAGCTCAAATAGCAGCACTTACCAGTGAGCTGCCTCTATTTTTAAATTGTATTTATTTACTAGCAAGCTGGTCTCGCTTTGCTCGACATTTTTAATTCTAAGAGAGACAAAACTCAAATAGAATTTGAAAATCCAAGAAAATATTTTGAAGACTTGGTCTTCACTTGTTTAAATAAATTCATTTATTTTTTTACTTTGCTTCTTATAACTTTCAGAAAGACAATTTTAGAGAAAAAATACAATCTTAAAAATGATTTTAAGATTTTTAAAAACAATAAATCTTTTTACCTTTTAAATTCCTTCCTCTTTTTTCCTGACAATTTACATTAATGTTCAAGTGAATTTATTTTTTTATTGTAAAGAATAATACATACATTTTAATTAAATTCTTCATTTTAGCTTCTGTTTTTTCGAAGAAGAATATTTGTGAAATATATCTTCAAACTTATTATGATTAAAATTCAAAATAATTATTCTTGCAAATCTAGAAAATCTGTAGAATCAAATTTAAATCTTTAAGTCTTTTGAATTTCTTTTAAAATTTTTGTTCTGGAAAATCTAGAAGAAATAATGATTTGTCTTTGTTAGAAATATAGCTTGGTCCAATTTGTTATATATTCTAACAAAGTGCAGATTGGATTTTAACCTCTGCGATGAGGTGGCGACTTGTCCAGGGTGTACCCCGCCTCCCGCCCGATTGTGGCTGAGATAGGCACCAGCGCCCCCCGCGACCCCAAAGGGAATAAGAGGTTGAAAATGGACGGATGGATTTTAACGTATTTAAAACATGTCATCAAAATTCTAAAATTAATCTTGATCAGGAAAAATTACTAATGATGTTCCATACATTTTTTTTTTTTTTAATTTAAAAAACATTCCAATTAATTTGTTTTTCTCCTCATTTTTTTCGGTTGAATTTTGAATTTTAAAGAGTCAAAATTGAAGATAAACTATGTTTCAAAATTCAATTAAAATTTTTTTCGTGTTTTTTCCTCTTTTAAACCGTTCAATTAGGGTTTTTTTTCATCATTTATTCTCTACAAAAAACCTTCCGTAAAAGGAAAATAATGTACTACGGAATGACAGACAGAAATACCCATTTTTTATATATATAGATTTATTTATTAAAGGTAAATTGAGCAAATTTCTGGCAATTTATTTAAGTGCGTTTGAAGCTGGGTGGTAGCCCTTCGCATTAATCAGTAGCCAAGAAGTAGCTCTTGGTTTGAAAAAGGTTGGTGACCCCTGCACTACAGGCTCTTCTCACTCTTTCTTGTCTCTCCTTCTCACAAAGACTTAAAACAAGCGCACCTTCTTACATACGTCACATACTGTCGCCGAGCAGAGGTAGCAGCATGGGTAACGTTAGCTGTAATACTAGCGGAGTGGTGCGAGTGGTAATACAAGAGAGAGAGGGTGCAAACCTGGTAACAATCCATCCATCCATTTTCTACCGCTTGTCCCTTTTGGGGTCGCAGGAGGCGCTGGTGCCTATCTCAGCTAAAATCGGGCGGAAGTCGGGGCACACCCTGGACAAGTCGCCACCTCATCGCAGGGCCAACACAGATAGACAGACAACATTCACACTCACATTCACACACTAGGGCCAATTTAGTGTTGCCAATCAACCTATCCCCAGGTGCATGTCTTTAAAGGTGGGAGGAAGCTGGAGTACCCGGAGGGAACCCACGCAGTCACGCGGAGAACATGCAAACTCCACACAGAAAGATCCTGAGCCCGGGGTTGAACCCAGGACTACTCAGGACTATCGTATTGTAAGGCAGATGCACTAACCCCTCCTCCACCGTGCTGCCTACCTGGTAACAAATGAAGGAATAATTAATTCCCAAGACAAACAGCACAAGATCCATTGTCTGCCGGTGGTTCGGCTTCAAGTGGGAAGATGTACAACAGACAACCGTAATATGTCAAGTATGCAGCAAAAGCGTTGTTACCAAAAGTAGCATTACTGCTAATGTGTAGCATCATTTGAAAAGTCACCCGCTAGAGAATGAAGAGTGCTTGTAACTCCGCATGTCAACATCTCCGTTAGGTGCCACACCAACAAAACGCCAGGCAACCATTTCCACATCAACACCGTATGAAAAAATAGTCAAGAACAGAAGGAGATAACGTCCGCAGGATGACAGGCTATGAGTGCACTTTTGTGCATGATGTCACTAAGATGACATATCAAAACAATACTAAATTAAAGTGCACTTTTTGTACAGAACGCCACTACAATAGTTTAAAACAAAGTGCACTTTTGTGCATGATGTCACACAAGATATTTCAATAAGTGTCAAACAAAAATGAGCTACATAATAGGAAATCAAATAGTGTATGTCCTTCGCTATGTGGTAGGTTACTGTGGACGTTCTCTCCTTCTGACTATTATTTTCATACGGTGTTTATGTTGAATTGGTTGCTTGGGCATTTTGTTGGTGTAGCACCGGCGGAGATGTTGACATGCAGAGTTTCAAGCACTCTTCATTCTCTAGCAGGTGACTTTTCAAATGATGCTACAAATTAGCAGTGCTGCAGACGATGGACTCCTACTGTTTTTCATTTGTTACCATATTCCCTGTAAGGCTTGTCCCTGACAGTTTGGTTATGTTTTAGTTTTTCCTCTGTGTTTGTCTTTATTTCCTGTCTGCACTTTAATTTTTTTTGTTTCCTGCTTGTCTCCCTGAGCGCTGTTTCCCCGCAGCTGCGGCTGATTGGAACCTGGCCACACCTGGTGTCAATCAGCCAGCTGCTATTTAAACCTGCCCTGCCATCCAGTCTGCGCTGCAGTATTGTTGATTTCGATGTCGCTACTAACTGTAATTGCTACCTGTCGTTGTATGCCGTGGACTGCTTTCTGTCTCCAGTTCTCCCTGGTTCCTCGTCGCTTGTGAGCTGTTCCCTGGTTCCTGATTCTTGTTTCTGTTTCCTGTCTATTTGTGTTTTGCCTTACATTTTTGGACATTAAATTATGTTTTCCCGGACAAAGCCTGCCATCTCTGCATCTTGGGGTTGGTCACCAACCACTAGTGTCATTCGCACCTTCTTTCTCTTGTATTACCACTCGCACCACTCCGCTAGCATCGCAGCTAACTTTACCCATGCTCTGCGAGAGTGTGCAGTATGGGGCGTATGTAAGAAGGTGCGCTTGTTTTATGTTTCCGTGAGAAGGAGAGACAGGAAAGAGTGGGAAGAGCATGTAGTGTAATGCCCGCAGCTAACAGCAACTGCGTGAGAACATATACTCGAATATCACGATATAGTCATTTTCTATATCGCACAGAGACAAACCCGCGATATATTTCGAGTATATTCGATATATCACAATGTTCAGTTTTAGCAGTGATGTTCCGGTCGTCAAATTATTATTTTTTTCAGCGATTTTGTTGCAATAACGCTCAAATTAAAGGCTTTTTATAGCCATTCATACTATAACGACCTGCTGGTTTTAATGTTTATGGTTGTGTGCTATTGATGTTCATTGTTACCATGATCGGGAACACACTGTGCCTGAAAGAGGGTTGGCGGAGAATGAAGTAGTGTTGTTGTATGTCGAGACAGACGTATATGCACGGTAGGGAAAATGCATTGGTATTCGGCCGGTTGTTTACATAAGATTGGCAAGGAAAGTTAAAAAGAGTGCCAGACGTAGTCTGACTTCTTCAGGGGGCTAAAATATATTATATTACTTGAATTTGTTTTCACATAAAAAAAACCCCACCTTAATTTCTTAGTGGTGGCAGCTTTTATTATGATTATGTGATCATCTGTGTGATCCAGTCTGCATAACGCTGTGTAACTCGAACTCATTCCAAGCTATTTGGAGTTTGTAGTCCCAGCACCCTTTAATTATCCTTGGGAAAATAAATACCAGAGGGCGCATCTTCACTCTCTCCAAAGTCTATACGTCTTCTGCCCGATCTCTCTGTTCCGTCACGTCCTCCTCTCAGATTTTTGCAAATGTATACTTTTGGTTAGGAAAAACATCTGCTGGTACATTGAAACCACCTGTTTGATAGCAATCGGCGAGCGCTGGGAGCTGGTAATTACAGGCCTGACAAAAGCGGAGGCAGGGAATGGGGGTGGCTTGTCTTTCCTTGTAAGCTAATACTGCAATCGTATGTCCTATCATTTGTCTTTTTGGTGTTGCGCCAGAAAGTCAAAGCTTGATGAAATATGTCTGACATGTTAAATACTTGCCACATTACTGCAGGAGGAATAAGCTTTGAGTTGCTTTGCTTTCCGCCATGTTTTGGTGTATCGAAATAAATGACATAGCAGCATTTGTCGCACTCACTTCTTGTTCCTCCATTTGACTTTGGTCTGCACGCCAGAATCGTAACTCAGAATAAGACTTTGAATAAAACAGTCCGACATCATATTGCATTTGTAATTTCATCACAATGCGATAAAACCGCAAAGGCGTCATGTAACGAATGAGCGGAGCAGGCAGGTAGAGAATTCAACGCTGCTAAAGTTAAAGTTTAAGTACCAATGATAGTCACACACACTCGGTGTGGTGAAATTTGTACTCTGCATTTGACCCATCCCCTTGTTCACCCCCTGGGAGGTGAGGGGGAGCAGTGAGCAGCAGCAGTGGCCACGCCTGGGAATAATTTTTGGTGATTTAACCCCCAATTCCAACCCTTGATGCTTAGTGCCAAGCAGGAAGGCAATGGGTCCCATTTTTATAGTCTTTGGTATGACTCGGCCGGGGTTTGAACTCACAACTAGGGCTGGGCGATATGGCCTTTTTTTAATATCTTGATATTTTTAGGCCATATTGCGATGCACGATATATATCTCGATATTTTGCCTTAGCCTTGAATGAACACTTGATACATATAATCACAGCAGTACGATGATTCTTTGTGTCTACATTAAAACATTCTCGTTCATACTGCATTAATATATGGTAATTTTAAACTTTCATGCAGAGGGAAATCACAATTAAGTCAATTTACCAAAACTGTATTTATTAAACAGTTACTAAGCAGCGGCACAAACATTCATGTTATTTCCAAAACAGAAAGTGCAAGATTGTCAGAGACATTTTAAATAAGCTATTAGGGCACTTTTGTGCATGATGTCACTAAGATGACATATCAAAACAACACTAAATTAAAGTGCACTTTTTGTACAGAACGCCACTACAATTGTTGAAAACAAATAAAGTGCACTTTTGTGAATGATGTCACACAAGATATTTCAATAACTGTCAAATAAAAATGAGCTGCATAGTAGGAAATTGAATAGTGTTCGTCCTTCGCTATGTGGTAGGTTACTGCAGACATTATTTCCTTTTGTTGTTGACTATTTTTTTCATACGGTGTTGATGTGAAAATGTTTGCCTCTGCATTTTGATGGTGTGGGCGATTTGAGATGTTGACATGCGGAGTAAGCACTCTTCATTCCAGCAGGTGACTTTTCAAACGATGCTACATATTAGAAGTAATGTAACCTTTTGTAGCAACGCTTTCGCCCCACACTTGAGAAAATTACGGTTGTCTGTTCGACATATTCCCACTTGAAGCCAAACCACCGCCAGACGATGGACCCCCTGCTGTTTTTCTAGGGAAGTAATTCTTCCTTCATTTGTTTCCAGATTTGCACCTTCTTTCTCTCGTATTACAACTTGCACGGCTCCGCTAGCATCACAGCTAACGTTACCCATGCTGCTACCTCTCTGCTCCTCAAGGGCATATATGTGTGTGACAAATGTAAGAAGGTGTGCTTGCTGTCTGTGAGAAGGAGAGACAAGAAAGAGCGGGAAGAGCCTGTAGTGTAATACCCGCAGCCAAAAGCAACTGCGTGAGAACGTATACTCTAATATCGCGATATTGTCATTTTCTATATCGCACAGAGACAAACCTGTGATATATCGAGTATATCGATTTATCGCCCAGCCCTACTCACCAAATACCGACTAAGGGCGGACACTCTAACCACTAGGCCACTGTAATACCTGTTGTATTTTCCGGACTATAAGGCGCATTTAAAATCCTTTTCTTCCCCTCAAAACTCAACAGTGCGCATTGTAAACCAGTACGCCTAATGTACGGAATAATTCTGTTTTTGCTTAACGACCTCGAAGCAATTTTATTTGGCACATGGTATAATGATTAGTGTGACTAGTAGATGGCAGTCAAATATAAGAGATACGTGTAAACTAGAGATGTCCGATAAATGCTTTAAAATGTAATATCGGAAATTATAGGTATCTGTTTCAAAAAGTTAAATTCATGACTTTTTAAAACGCCGCCGTACGGAGCGGTACACGGACGTAGGGAGAAGTACAGAGTAGTTGGGTCTCCAAGTCATACTTGCCAACCCTCCCAATTTTCCTGGGAGACTCCCGAATTTCAGTGCCCTTCCCGAAAATCTCCATGGGCAAACATTCTCCCGATTTCCACCCAGACAACAATATTCAGGGCATGCCTTTAAGGCACTGCCTTTGCGTGCTGGCCCAATCACATAATATCTACGGCTTTTGACACACACAAGTGAATGCAATGCATTATTGGTCAACAGCCATACAGGTCAAACTGAGGGTGGCTGTATAAACAACTTTAACACTGTTACAAATAGCACCACACTGTGAACCCACACCCAACAAGAATGACAAACACATTTCGGGAGAACATCCGCACCGTAACACAACATAAACGCAACAGAACAAATACCCAGACCCCTTGCAGCACTAACTCTTCCGGGACTCTTCAATATACACCCGCTGCTACCCCGCCCACCTAAACCTATTCATGCACGTCCAAAATTCCAAGCTGCTGTTTTGAGGCATGTTAAAAAAAATAATGCACTTTGGGACTTCAATAATAAATATGGCAGTGCCATGTTGGCACTTTTTTCCCATAATTTGAGTTGATTTATTTTGGAAAACCTTTTTCCATTGTTTAATACATCCAGCGGGGCATCACAACAAAATTAGGCATAATAATGTGTTAATTCCATGACCTTATATATTGGTATCGGTTTATATCGGAATGGGTAAATAAGAGTTGGAATATCGGAGATTGGCAAAAAAGCCATTATCGGACATCTTTAGTGTAGACTGCAATATAATGGCCATACAGTATGACTCAAGTAAACAACAACAACATTGTATATGTTCCATTGAAAATATAGAACATTACATGCGGCGCTCAAAAATCCATCAAAATGTTTTTGTACAACTTTGGTAAGCTATAAAGCCACACCCAACAGAAATTTGCAGATATTAATAAAGGCTTTAGTGGCCACATGTGTGGACAGCACTTTTTTAGCTCTTATTTCCAAAATTGTGTACACTACTGAATTGGGGTCTTTTGGCCACATATGTGGACACTTTTACTGCCATCTGGTGGTGTCAGAAGAGTATAACATACAATGGAATTTGGGGAAAAAAAGTGTAAAAATAAGAATTAGCATGTCACTAAACATTAAGTACACGTTTGTGTACCTATGGACTAAGCACATCATATCTAAAGATGATTCTTATTTTTTTTCTAATTGGGGTCCAAAAAGCCCTAATAAAGCTAGAAAAAAAAACATGTAAACAAACAGCTTGGGCCTCAAGAGATTAAAGCTGGCCGAGAAAGGTCACAACAAATGCAAACATCACAAGACAGTAGCATAAATGTTACGACCGGGTCACATGGTGATGCAGAGTTAGTTCGACGATTTGGGACAGGACTTGCAGGTAGAAACAAGATTTAATAGTAAACTAACACTCAAAGAGGTACAAAACAGAAAACAAACCGACGGAACAAGGTGCCGATTGTTCCTGAAGCGAGGCTACTACTTAGCACAGACTAGAGATCACTAGCAGGGGCTAGGAAACAAGCAAAACTTACGTGACAGTAGCGTGACGCAAACAAAGACGCCAGACCGACTGACTGGCAAAAGCCGGCTTGAATAATGTCTGTGATTGCAAACACAGGCAGCAGGTGAAAATAATAAGTAGCTATGGTAACCAACTCAGAGGTGCACGAACAGGAACTAAAGGAGTCCAAAACTAACAGAAAATACAAGTGACTCTAAAAACTTAAACTATGATCTGGACAGCGGATCATAACAATAAAGCCACAACATAACAGTAAAATTAAAATAAACATCGCACATAACATTAAAATTGCACTTTTACTACAGGAATATATATATATATATATATATATATATACAGTATATATCCATCCATCCATTTTTATACCGCTTATTCCCTTTGGGGTCGCGGGGGGCGCTGGTGCCTATCTCAGCTACAATCGGGCGGAAGGCGGCGTACACCCTGGACAAGTCGCCACCTCATCGCAGGGCCAACACAGATAGACAGACAATATTCACACTCACATTCACACTCTAGGGCCAATTTAGTTTGCCAATCAACCTATCCCCAGGTGCATGGCGTTGGAAGTGGGAGGAAGCCGGAGTACCTGGCGGGAACCCATGCATTCAATGCCGTATTTTTTGGAACATAGGGCGCACTGCCGATGAATGGTCCATTTTTGATCTTTTTTTTATATATAAGGCGCTTTTAAGGAGTCATATTATTATTTTTTGTTTCCTACATTGAAATCACTTCCTTGTGGTGTACATAACATGTAGTGGTGGTTCTTTGGTCAAAATGTTGCATAGATGTTTTACAGATCATCTTCAAGCCGCTTTCTGACAGTGGCTTCCGGCTGCTCCATTTTGTGGGCGGTCTTATTTACGTGGGTCACCTTCGACAGCGTCTTCTCGCCGTCATCTTTGTTGTAGCCGTGTAGCGTGCAAGGACGGGAGTGGAAGAAGTGTCAAAAGATGGAGCTAACTGTTTTATTGACATTCAGGCTTTACTTCGATCAATAACGGAGCAGCATTTCCTCATCCGGAAACAACAACAAGGTGTCCTGTGAAAAAAACGTCCGACCGGAACTCTCTAATAACTAAAGTTCCTTGGGTGAATAATGTTAACTCACTACACCGGTATGTTTTAGCGCTTTCATGGCGAGTTTATTGACAGATATAAGTGAGAATTTTACACTACTTCACTTCGGCAACAGTGGAGGGTTTGGGTGTAATGGTACACAAAAATTTCGGTTCGGTACGTACCTCGGTTCAGAGGTCACGGTTCGGTTCATTTTCAGGAAAGTAAGAAAAAAAACTAAATATAAATTTTTTGATTATTTTTTTAACAAATTTGCTAAATCTTCCACCACCAAAAATATTTTTCTTAGTGGAATATTTGATGTGAAGTAATTGGAACCTTGGATTGGTCAATAATTCATAATAACATTGATTTTGATTCAATATTATGTTTTGAGCAATGACAGTTTGAAAAAAAAACCCAGCTTTTTTTTATTAGTCAACGTTGCAACTTTTTCTAAATTACATTTAGCCTTTCAAGCTTTTTTATTTCACTTTTGTTTATGTTTTTGTTTATGTTAATAGTATTTTTAGAATGGGCCGTGGGCCTTTAAAACATTAGCTGTGGGCCGCAAATGGCCTCCGGGGCACACTTTTGACACCCCTGCTATGGATAATAAAAAATAAAATCTGATTAATTAAAGGATAAAAAGCAGAGCCTGGCGACGCATCCGCATTTATCATAACTCTCTCTGCCCGCCCGAATGTTAACACTGCGTGCACCACTTTTTGTTTTGTTTTTAACCCCTTCTTAACCCTGAACGTACATTGAAAATACACGCAACCCTAACTTAAATGCCGGACATTCGAGGCATTTAAGAAACTCCACCTGGACAGCTCCGCGAAGAGGACATATCCGGTGAAAAGAGGAGGTGTGGTTAGTCTATCGTAGCCCAGTCGTTGCTAGCATGCCTTGTGTTGTTGTGTTTTTGATTGATTGAAACTTTTATTAGTAGATTGCACAGTACAGGACATATTCCGTACAATTGACCACTAAACGGTAACACCTGAATAAGTTTTTCAACTTGTTTAAGTCGAGTCCACGTAAATCAATTCATGGTGCCTCGGTGTGCATTGTTTACACAACGTGGAGAGACTATTCATCCCTGAACAACATGGAGTTCATGATGCACTTACATTATTATATGCACTATCAGAGACAGAAACTATTCATTTAACATAATGTCCTTTTTTGCTGCTTCAACACACCTCAATCAACACTGTCCGTAACACGCACGCACGCACAGCAAAATGAGCTAACGTTACGCTAAAAGCTAATTAGCCTTCACCTTAAGCCAGGACTGCGAGTGAGCTGAGCTGCAGTTTGTTTC
The DNA here is from genome assembly GCF_033978795.1 of Nerophis ophidion. NCBI lineage: Eukaryota > Metazoa > Chordata > Actinopteri > Syngnathiformes > Syngnathidae > Nerophis > Nerophis ophidion. The sequence continues at coordinate 46,089,065 of NC_084620.1, read as the reverse complement.
TAGAAGGTCAACGGGCTCATAGTGATGTTTAGAAAGTTGTTGACTCGGAAGTGTTTGGTATAATTTGGGGAAAGTCCGCTGCTCACCTGCTAAACGACTATCTGCTCGACGCTGAAGCGCTGACTAGATGCGCTCTGAATACGCACTGCTGATTGGCTTGTTACCGCTACGGTTGTAACCAATCAGAGGGTTGTGTGGGAGGGACAATGCTGTGGGCTGTGCAGGAGACAGAGGCAGAATGGAGCGGAGCAGCTTGTTCAGACTTTAGAATAGGCGGCTACTTCATATGTTCGTATGGAACTCGTTCGGTACTCCTCCGCACCGAACCGGAACCCCCGTACCGAAATGGTTCAATACAAATACACGTACCGTTACACCCCTACTATATCGTGATATTCGAGTATACATTCTCACGCAGTTGCTTTTAGCTGTGGGAATTACACTGCAGGCGTTTTTCACTCTTTCTTGTCTCTCCTTCTCACAGAGACATAAAACCAGCGCACCTTCTTACGTACGTAACATACTGACGCGTCATACGCCCTCGCCGAGCAGAGAGGTAGCAGCCTGGGTAACGTTAGCTGTGATGCTAGCGGAGTGGTGCGAGTGGTAATACGAGAGAGAGACTATGCGAATCTGGTAACAAATGAAGGAAGAATGAATTCCTAAGAAAAACAGCACGGGGGTCCATTGTCTGGCGGTGGTTTGGCTTCAAGCGAGAAGATGTTGAACAAGTATGCGGCAAAAGCGTTGCTACAAAAAGTAGCACCTACTGCTAATTTGTAGCATCATTTGAAAAGTCACCCGCTAGAGAATGAAGCGTGATTGAAACTCTGCATGTCAACATCTCCGCTCGGTGCCATACCCATAAAATGCCGAAGCAACCATTTCCACATCAACACCGTATGAAACAAACAGTCAACAACAGAAGGAGATAACGTCCGCAGGAAGCTATCACATAGCGAAGGACATACACTATTTGATTTCCTATTATGCAGGTCATTTTTATTTGACACTTATTGAAATATCTTGTGTGACATCATGCACAAAAGTGCACTTTATTTGTTTTAAACTATTGTAGTGGTGTTCTGTACAAAAAGTGCACTTTAATTTAGTGTTGTTTTGATATGTCACCTTAGTGATATCATCAAAACATTTTTTTGTTATTTTCATTGTAAGTGGGCCAAATCAACTATATTAAAAAATAATCTCATGGAAATGATTGCTGTCATTTAATTATAATAATAAGACATTTAAATTGTTATGATTAGATTTGATTTAGATGTATTGGTCCCTGTTGGGGAAATTCATTTTCACTGCCGTACAGTTGAACAATGGACATTACTAGGAGTGTAACGGTACACAAAAAATTTCGGTTCGGTACGTACCTCGGTTCAGAGGTCAGGGTTCGGTTCATTTTCGGTACAGTAAAAAAACAACAAGATATAAGTTTTGGGGTTATTTATTTACCAAATTTGTAAACAATGGCTTTAGCCTTTTAACATTGGGAACACTATAATAATTCTGCCCACGTTAATCAACATTAAACTGCCTCAAATTGTTGCTCGGATTAAATAAAATGACAAAACTATTCTTCTACATATAAAAAGTGCAACATTAAACAGTTTCAAGTCACAGCATTTGGGAAGCCTGTAGTTGATTTTAATTATGTAAATGATTTTTTTTTTAACATGTGATAGCAGGGACCCTGCCATTCAAAGCTTTTCTGTCCGTAAAACACACACACGCACGCACGCACACACACACAACGCAAAATGAGCTAACGTTACGGTAATAGCTAATTAGCCTTCACCTCAAGCCAGAACTGCGAGCGATCAACAGCTACATTTCTAGAAGGCCAACGTGCTCATAGTGATGTTAGTAGTAGTTGACCGGAAGGTGTTTATTATCATTTGGGGAGAGTACGCTGCCTTATGCTCACCTGCTAAACACCTATCTGCTCGACGCTGAAGCATTTGCTACATGCGCTCTGAATACGCACTGCTGATTGGCTGTTACCGCTCTGAATACACACTGCTGATTGGCTGTTACCGCTATATATGTAACCAATCAAATGGTTGTGTGGGTGGGACAATGCTGGGTGCTGAGACAGAGGCAGAAGAAGCAAAGCAGCCTGTTAAGACTTTAGATTAGAAACTTGTTCGGTACACCACCGTAACGAAACGGTTCAAAACAAATACACGTACCGTTACACCCCTAGACATTACACATCACAAACAAAAATTGCAAAAAGACATCATGCATGACCAACACATTTACAGGCTTGTCAGACAGACTGTTTAAGGCGGCTATATCTGCAGGAAAAAGGCTTTTTCCAAGGCGGGGGTCCTCCGAAATTTGATAGTTCTATACCTGTGCCCTGATGGTAGTGGGATGATGGACATTGGATAAATGGATATTGGTGTAGAGTCATATCCTTGACTATTGTGTTTGCCAGTCGAATGATGGACTTGTGGTTTAGATCTGAGATGTTGGGTTTGGGTAAGCCGATGATTTTAGCTGCTATGTTTGTAATGCGTGTGAGTTTGATCCAGTTGGTTACAGAAAGCAAAGTGAAAAAACGCATGGAACAGTACAGAAGGATGGGTTGAACGATGCTTTGGTAAAGTATTAACAGGGGGTGAGGTGCAAAGTATAGTACTTTACGTTTACGAATGGCTGACAGTCTTTGTTGACTTCTTTTTTGAATGTCCGTGGTGTGCTGATCAAAGGTGAGTTTATTGTCCAAGGTTACGCTCAAGCATTTAAAAGTGTCAACTGTTTTAACTGTTTATGTCTTTATGATGAAGGGGTGCCGAGGTGAGGGAGGTTGAACCATATTTCTTCTGTTTTATTGACATTGATTTCCATATAACTGGCTGTGCATGACTCTGTGAAATGTTTGACAAGAATGGTTGTGTCATCTGGGTATTTTAAGTGTGTTGTGGTGGGAGAGATGCTATGGTAGTCATTAATGTAATTGTTATTTAGTCAGGTTTTAGACAGGTGTGCTGCTGGTGTCAAACTCACTGAATGCAGGGTGAGTTTTTTTTGCGTTTTCTCACACTAGGAAAATTAGAGGGAACATTGATGGGAGTCCCTTTCTCCATCATCGTCTTTCTCCTCCACAGAATATACACAAAATGCCTAGAGAAGCAATGTAATTACAGTGCTTCTCCCAGAAAATTTGTTAGTTAAGGTGGTGTCTCTCCGGCGGACAGACGGGGAAATGGGGTGGGTGGGTCTAAGAATTGGTGTAACTTGGCCTGTCGCCATCACATCTCGTCACTGTCAACACAGCCTGGGAGGGCAATAGACTATAGACTGTGGTGAAGTAGGCCATCTTCGTCTCGTGAAGAAGCATACCATTTTTGGTTGGGGTTTCTGCTCCATTTGCTGAATGGCGATATACCAGGCCTGGGCAATTATTTTAATTCAGGGGTCAAATTTAGAGAAAAACATGTGTATGGAGGCCGGTATGTCAGAATTTCAGGAACACTAATACATAACCTCACAATATGTAAAAAAATGTTTACTAAATGAGACACCCAGAATGGACATGGAAATAAAGAATGTGGGATTTACAATATTAACTATGAAGGATAAACAGTGAATATTGGCAACACACCCCCCTTTCGATCCACATATTTTACAATCAAGCGAAATGCAACAAAAATATAAACGCAAAGGGTAAAGGAAAAAAACCCACCTATAATCTCATATATCTGATATATCACTAAGCTTTAGAACTTTGTTGTAAAATTCTCCTTCCGTATCAGGAAAAGCCTTTTCCCTGCAGTTATAGCCACCCTAAACAACAGGCGCGGCCGATCTGTCTGACAAACCTGTAAATGTTTTGGTCATGTATGATGTCTTTTTGCTATTTTTGTTCGTGATGTGTAATGTCTATTGTTTAAAAGTATGGGACCAATAATTAAATCTAAATAAAATCTGTCCCTGACACCCGTATTTCAACTAATTAGATGACTATAGTAACTAATTAGATGACCATAGTAACTAATTGTATTACCATAGTAACTAGTATATCATGCCATTTCCAAGCATTGAAGTACTTTGTATAGTTGAAGACTTTTGGTCATTAGAAAACATCACTGCACATCATAATGGCAGCTACACTTTCCATCTTAAACATCGAAACAAACCATTTGGGAATGTCCGGCGGGCCAGATTGAAAAACTTAACGGGCCTCATGTAGCCCTTTGGCCTTAATTTGCCCAGGTCTGCGATATATAATCTGAATATCTCGATATTTTTCCGTAAAGTAAAACAAAACAGTCCTAGTTACCTAAGATACTAACAAGTATGTCTATGTGAAAGTCGCTTGCTGTCGTCGTTCGGGTTCCATAGACCACTCAGGAAGGACATTACTTTGAGCAGGTTTGACTCTTTATTTTTTCAAATAAAGCTGTCTCTTGCCGGGTTGCCTTTCAGGTCCTCCTCTGCCGCTCGCTCTTCGGTCGCTTCCGTCGTGGCCGTTTTCTCTCTGTTGCTCTTGCGCTGCATCTGCTGCGGACTCTCCTCCTTCTGCCTCGATCTCTTCTCCTTCTCCCCTTTTATACAATGTGAGCAGATAAGTCAATTGTGCCACGCACCTGATCTCGCTCGTAGCGTCGCTCCCTGCACGCCCCGCTTCTCCGCTAAGCCGCATTCCCCACCTCCTTGCCGCCATCTTGGGCAGGGCTCCAGTGTGCTCTACCCCGCCGTCGGACCGTCGGGTCCGCCTCTCTACAGTCCTCCATCGCCAGACACACGCCGGGCTTCCTACCGGCTGAGGTAACTCCCCACCCTTTTTTCCCGGGAACGGGAAGTAAAGACGGCCTTGACTACCTGTGCCGCCAGTCTTCTTCTTTGTCGCCTGTTCTATTTCTTCCTCTGGTGGTGAAGGAGCATCCTTGCCCTCTGCTGGCGTTGTGTGGTCCTCTTCAGTTTGCGAGTGAGCCACAACCATTTCGTCTTCTTCCCTGTTGTCTTCATCCTCTGTTGGTGAAGTAGCATCCTCGCCCTCTGCTGGCGTTGTGTGGTCCTCTTCAGTTTGCGAGTTAGCCACAACCATTTCTTTGTCATTTCCTTCATTCTTTTCTTTGTCTTTTTCATCATCATCATCATCATCATCATCTTTCTCTTCCACCGAGGCGAGCTCGTCCTCCCTCTCCTTAGCAGACAGCTCACCCTGCTGATCTGCAGACGCCACTGCAGCCTCACCCGCACTGTCTTCCAGGTGTGACGCTTCAGCCAAGACCTCATTGGCATCCTCTTTCTCTCCTTTCCAGTTCTGTGGTTGTACTTCAGTTTCTTTGTCCTTTTTGACTTCTTCTTTGTCCTTTTTGACTTCTTCTTCGTCCTCTTTGACTTCTTCAGCCTCTTCGACTTCTTCTTTGGGGGGGCACTCGCCGCCTCTCCCCACCTTGTCCGCCAGGAGTCTGCAATTTTGACGGCTGATTTCCGCGAGGCCGGCCAATGCGCTCACGAGAGCCCACAGGAATCGTCCTCCCCCGCCTCCGGGGGTCCAGCCAGGTTGGGTGCCAAATGCGACAGTTGCTTGCTGTCGTCGTGCGGGTTCAATGGACCACTCAGGAAGGACATTGCTTTGAGCAGGTTTGACTCTTTTTATTTTTTTAAATAAAGCTATCTCTTGCCGGGTTGCCTTTCAGCTCCTCCTCTGCTGCTCGCTCTTCGGTCGCTTCCGTCATCGCCATTTTCTCTGTGTTGCTCTTGCGCTGCATCTGCTGCGGACTCTCCTCCTTCTGCCTCGATCTCTCCTCCTTCTCCCCTTTTATACAATGTGAGGAGATAAGTCGATTGTGTCCCGGTGTGCGAGCCACGCACCTGATCTCGTAGCGTCGCTCCCGGCACGCCCCGCCTTTCCACTCAGCCGCATTCTCCGCCTCCTTGCCGCCATCTTGGGCAGGGCTCCAGCGTGCCCCGCCGTCGGACCGCCGGGGGGTGGCAGCGGCGGCGGTGGCGATGACCAAGAAGAACGCGGAGTTGGAATATAATTACAACACTTTATGTACATATTTATATACATATTAATATAATATTTACATATTTATTTAATATGTTACTACAAGCTCCATTCACAGACAGAGTCCAATTGCTTTTATGAGCGGTCGAGCGAGTCTAAAGCCAAAAAAAAAAAAATTTATTTATCTTTTTTTAATTTTTTAATTTTTTTTATCTGTGGCGGCCGTAATTCTTTCGTGATGGGCCGCCACAAATAAATGAATGTGTGGAAAACCCTGCACACACACACACAACGCAAAAAGAGCAAACGTTACACTAAAAGTTAATTATCCTTCACCTCAAGGACTGCGAGCGAGCTGAGCTGCTGCTTATGTTTCTAGAACGTCAACGGGATAGTGATGTTACTAGTAGTTGACTGGGAGGTGTTTACTATAATTATGCACTGCTATTCGGTATTTTTCAAAATAAGGGGACGACAAAAAATTTAATTATTGGCTTTATTTTAACAAAAAGTCTTACGGTACATTAAACATATGTTTATTATTGCAAGTTTGTCCTTTAATACAATAGTGAACATACTAGACAACTTGTCTTTTACCATGAATTGATTAACGTGGACCCCGACTTAAACAAGTTGAAAAACTTATTCGGGTGTTACCATTTAGTGGTCAATTGTACGGAATATGTACTGAACTGTGCAATCTACTAATAAAAGTATCAATCAATCAATAGTAGTAAGTAAGCAAAAAAGGGCTCCTATGTAATTAGTCTGCTGACATATGCAGTAACATATTGTGTCATTTATCATTCTATTATTTTGTCAAAATAATTAAGAACTAGTGGTAGAGGAGTTCAAGTACCTCAGAGTCTTGTTCACGAGTTAGGGAAGAGTGGATCGTGAGATCGGCAGGCGGGTTGGTTATGTGGACGCAGTATCGATCCGTTGTGGTGGAGAAGGAGCTGAGCCGGAAATCAAAGCTCTCAAGTTGCCATCCTCACCTATGGTCTTGAGCTCTGGGTTATGACCGAAAGGACAAGAGCAGGGGTACAAGTGGACGAAATGAGTTTCCTCCGCCGAATGGCGGGGCTCTTTCTTAGAGATAGGGTGAGAAGCTCTGTCATCTGGGAGGAGCTTAAAGTAAAGCCGCTCCTCCTCCACATGGAGAGGAGCCAGATGAGGTTGTTCATGCATCTGGTCAGGATGCCACCCGAACGCCTCCATAGGGAGGTGTTTAGCGCACGTCCGACCGACAGGAGGCCACGGGGAAGACCCAGGACAACCTTGAGAAGACTATGTCTCCCGCCTGGCCTGGGAACGCCTTGGGATCTCCCGGGAAGAGCTGGACAAAGTGGCTGGGGTGTGGAAAGTCTGGGCTTCCCCCACGAACCCAACCTCAGATCAGCAGAATAAAATGAATGGATGGTGGAAAATGAATTATTAATCTACTTGTTCATTTACTGTTCATATCTGCTTACGTTCTCTTTTAAAGAGGAAGATTATCACCAGACCTATGTAAGCGTCAATATATACCTTGATGTTGCAGAAAAAACACAGAGTTTTTTTAACCGATTTCGGAACTCTAAGAGGGTGAATTTGGCGATTTAAACGCCTTTCAATTGATAGCCTGTCGAGCGATGACCTTTCTCCCGTGACGTCACAACATGAAGCAATCCGCCATTTTGTCAATCTTATTACTCGCACCAAGTCAAATAAGCTATTTTTCCGATATCCATACAAGAGTGTGTGGATATCCTGCGACACTAAAAGCAGATGCATTTCCAACGATAAAGTCAACGAAATCTGCAATATTGGAAAATAGACCACCACTGAATCTGCCCGAGTGCGAGCTATTCAGGGCGGTAGTCTCTTCCCGGAGACGAGCGAGGTAAACATGATTTATGCCACTTCTTTTTCTGTCTCATTTTGTCCACCAAACTTATAAGGTTGTGCATGAATGCACAAAGGTGAGTTCTGTTGATGTTATTGACTTATGTGGAGTGTGCTAGTCAGACATATTTGGTCATGGCATGACTGCAAGCTAATCGATGCTAACATGCTATTTAGGCTAGCTGTATGTACATATTGCATCATTATGCCTCATTTGTAGCTATATTTTCATCCAGCCTTTCCCTCCACCCACATTTATGGCCAAACAAACACATACCAATCATTGGTTGGAAGGCGATCGCCGAATTCGTCCTCGCTTCCTCCCGTGCCGCTGTCTGTCGTGATATGGCTCAATAGCTTCAGTTTCTTCTTTAATTTTGTTTTCGCTACCTGCCTCCACACTCCAACCATCCGTTTCAATACATGCGTAATCTGTGGAATCGCTTACGGCGCTGAAATCCGAGTCTGAATCCGAGCTAATATCGCTACACCTTTCTGTGCTATCCGCCATGTTTGTTTCTGTGTGATCACGCTGTGACGTCACAGGATAATGGAGGGGTGGATATAACGACGGTTAAAATCAGGCACTTTGAAGCCGTTTTTCGGGATATTACGTGATGGGTAAAATTTTGACAAAAACTTTGAAAAATAAAATAAGCCGCTGAGAACTGATTTTTACTAGTTTTAACCCTTCAGAAATTGTGATAATGTTCCCCTTTAACATGTTCTGTCTACACTTCTGTAAAAATATAATCACTTGTCCTTTTGTTGTTTAGATGCTTTACATTAGTTTTGGATGATACCATACTTTTAGGTATCAATCCGATACCAAGTAGTTACAGGATCATACATTGATCATATTCATAGTCCTCATGCATCCAGGGACATATTTTCTGAGTTTATAAACATAATATGAATGAAAAAAAAATATGCCAAAAAATATCGACATAATCATAGTATTTAATTGTTATCATTACAGTGGATGTCAGGTGTAGATTTGTTTGTTTACATTTTGTCGCCGGTGAGCTTAAAGGGGAACATTATCACAATTTCAAAAGGGTTAAAAACAATAAAAATCAGTTCCCAGTGGCTTGTTTTATTTTTCGAAGTTTTTTTCAAAATTTTACACCTCCCGGAATATCCCTAAAAAAGCTTTAACGTTCTTGATTTTCGCTATTTGCGATGCGACTGTCCATTTCCCTGTGATGTCATATAGGGCTGCCAATACAAACAACATGGCGGTTAGCACAGCAAGATATAGCGACATTAGCTCGGCTTCAGACTTGGATTTCAGCGGCTTAAGCGATTCAACAGATTACGCATGTATTGAAACAGATGGTCGGAGTATGGAGGCAGATAGCGAAAATGGAATTGAAGAAGAAATTGAAGCTATTGAGCGAATAGCTATTAACGCTATTCGGCCATAGCATGGGTGTACATAATGAAGTGGCCCATCGCATGGCTGACTTATTAGCATCGCCGGTTAAATGTGCAGACCAAACGATCATGACTTTTGCATCTTGTGACACTGGAGCAACTTAAATCCGTCGATTGGTAAGTGTTTGTTTCGCATTAAATGTGGGTATCTAGTTTCAAATGTACATACAGCTAGCGTAAATAGCATGTTAGCATTGATTAGCGTAGCATGTTAGCATCGATTAGCTGGCAGTCATGCCGTGACCAAATATGTCTGATTAGCACATAAGTCAACAACATCAACAAAACTCACCTTTGTGATTTTGTTGACTTAATCGTTGCAAATGCATCTGCAGGTTATCCATACATCTCTGTGCCATGTCTTTCTTAACATCGCCCGTAAAATGTGCAGACACTCAGGCAAATTCAATGAGGGTCTGGCGGCAGATTTCTTGCCAGTGGTGCAACTTGAATCCCTCCCTGTTAGTGTTGTTACACCCTCCGACAACACACCGACGAGGCATAATGTCTCCAAAGTTCCAAAAAATAGTCGAAAAAACGGAAAATAACAGAGCTGAGACCTGGTGTTTGTAACGTGAAAATGAATATGGCGGGTGTGTTACCTCGGTGACGTCACGTTCTGACGTCATCGCTAAAAAAACGATAAACAGAAAGGCGTTTAATCTGCCAAAATTCACCCATTTAGAGTTCGGAAATCGGTTAAAAAAATACATGGTCTTTTTTCTGCAACATCAAGGTATATATTGACGCTTGCATAGGTTTGGTGGTAATGTTCCCCTTTAATGTTTTCTTGTCATTACTGTACAATGAGGTTGCGATGTTTCTATTATTGTCTTGAAGAACGGTCGCTCAGCCACACAAAATGGTGGGTTGGCTTCACAGACAAACTTTAGAACAAGCTTGTCGACTGTTGTCTGTGCCACCCGCCGTAGTGGGCCAGCAAGGGAATCTGTAATTTTTGCATATTTCCAATGTGGCTCATCAAAGGAGGAGGACTTTCGCCTTCTGCTGTTCTCCATTAAATCTGTGTACTTTTTTTTTGTTTCTTAGGGTGAACTTTCTGTGGACACAAAACATATCCTATTAGGTTGCAGGAAATGTGTCCGTTAAAATAAATTTTGTGTCAAATTGTACCATGATAGTAAGATATTATTTACATTAGATTGCTTTTCTTGACAGAAAATACCCATGATTTATTTGTGGAAATGACTGACTGAAGAATCGCCTCCATATTCTTGCATGCTGACCCGGTTTATTGATAAATAGCTCAGTGGCTTTGTGGTTAGAGTGTCCGCCCTGAGGCTGCGAAGTCGTGAGTTCAAACCCGGCCGAGTCATACCAAAGATTACAAAAAATTGCCTCCCTGCTTGGCACTCAGCATCAAGGGTTGGAATCGGGGGTTTAATCACCAAATGATTCCCGAGCGCGGCGCACGCTGCTGCTCACTGCTCCCCTCACCTCCCAGGGGGTGAACACGGGGATGGGTCAAATGCAGAGGATAATTTCACCACAAAGTCATTTTTCCCCACGCTTCCCTCCGTGCGTTTAAGAGCGCACTGCTGTGTTTAGATGGAGACAGGCGCGGACGATATTGGAGACAGATGCACTTGTCCCCGCACTAAAAGTATACAATTAAGGAGGAAACTATTTGTTTTTGCTTTTGTTTTCTCAATAGAGCGTGCATCAGCTGCTCTGACTGAGAGTTAATGAGGTGAGGAAACATGCAGCTGGTGGTGTGTCGTGAAAGTTCAATCAATCAATCAATGTTTACTTATATAGCCCTAAATCACTAGTGTCTCAAAGGGTTGCACAAACCACAACACGGACCACTATGACATCCTCGGTAGGCCCACATAAGGGCAAGGAAAACTCACACCCAGTGGGACATCGGTCACAATTTGTTAATAAAGCCTTTAGTTTGTTTACTGCGATGTTTATTTGACTGCAAACTTTATCAGTGTTCAAATAGCATCAATACTAGCTAAAATGTTTTGTCATCTCATCAAATTGAACGCTGGCTGTGAAGATTGTGTATTCGATGTGAGAGGTGTCACCCCTCTTGCACTAAACTATAAGGAGGCGTTGTTGGGGAAGAACAACACTTGTTTATTAGACTTTATATTCATTAGCCAAACCGCTTTGACTTTTGTATTAATATCAAAAAGTAAACGCCATGTTTTTTTTTTTTACATTTCTTGTGTTTTTTTAATGTCACAAAGGTATTACTTCAAAAACCATTCATGTAACACATCATTTTGTTAATGTTTTATTGTGTATAGTTAATTCCTTTACGACATATTCCTGCTCAAACTCTTAATGGAGATGTCCCGATACAGGATATACATGTACATAACTTAAAAACATGAATATTATTTATAAACGGTTGCGTAAACAACAACCTCAAATATACAAACCCCCTTTCCATATGAGTTGGGAAATTGTGTTAGATGTAAATATAAACTGAAAACAATGATTTTCAAATCCTTTTCAACCCATATTCAATTGAATGCACTACAAAGACAAGATATTTGATGTTCAAACTCAAACTTTATTTTTGTTTTGCAAATAATTTACTTAGAATTTCATGGCTGCAACATGTGCCAAAGTAGTTGGGAAAGGGCATGTTCACCCCTGTGTTACATCACCTTTTCTTTTAACAACACTCAATAAACGTTTGGGAACTGAGGAAACTAATTGTTGAAGCTTTGAAAGTGGAATTCTTTCCAATTCTTGTTTTATGTAGAGCTTCAGTCGTTCAACAGTCCGGGGTCTCCGCTGTCCTATTTTACGCTTCATAATTCTCCACACATTTTCAATGGGAGACAAGTCTGGACTGCAAAGTACCCGCACTCTTTTTTTACAAAGCCACGCTGTTGTAACACATGCTGAATGTGGCTTGGCATTGTCTTCCTGAAATAAGCAGGGGCGTCCATGAAAAAGACGGCGCTTAGATGGCAGCATATGTTCTTCCAAAACCTGTATGTACCTTTCAGCATTAATGGTGCCTTCACGGATGTGTAAGTTACCCATGCCTCGGGCACTAGTGCACCCCCATACCATCATAGATGCCGGCTTTTGAACTTTGCATCGATAACAGTCTGGATGGCTCGCTTCCCCTTCGGTCTGGATGACACAATGTCGAATATATCCAAAAACAATTTGAAATGTGGAATCGTCAGACCACAGAACACTTTTCCACTTTGCATCAGTCTATCTTAGATGATCTCGGGCCCAGAGAAGCCCGCGGCGTTTCTGGATGTTGTTGATAAATGGCTTTCGCTTTGCATAGTAGATCTTTATCTTAAACTTACAGATGTAGCGACGAACTGTATTTAGTGACAATGGTTTTCTGAAGTGTTCCTGAGCCCATGTGGTGATATCCTTTAGATATTTATGTCGGTTTTTGATTCATGATCATTCAATGTTGGTTTCCGGCCATGCCGCTTACCTGGAGTGATTTCTCTAGATTCTCTGAACCTTTTGATGATATTATGAACCGTAAATGTCGAAATCCCTAAATTTCTTGCAATTGCACTTTGAGAAACGTTGTTCTTAAACTGTTTGACAATTTGCTCACGCAGTTGTGGACATAGGGGTGTACCTCGCCCCATCCTTTCTTGTGGAAGACTGAGCATTTTTTGGGAATCTGTTTTTATACCCAATCGTGGCACCCACCTGTTCCCAATTAACCTGCACACCTGTTGGATGTTCCAAATAAGTGTTTGATGAGCATTCCTCAACTTTATCAGTATTTATTGCCACTTTTCTTAACTTCATTGCGCTATTCGTATTGGCATCACTGGATGAAGTCACAGCAAGATATAGCGTCATTAGCTTGGATTCAGACTGGGATTTCAGCGGCTTAAGCGATTCAACAGACTACGCATGTATTGAAACGGATGGTTGGAGTATGGAGGCAGATAGCGAAAAAAAAATTGAAGAAGAAACTGAAGCTATTGAGCGAATAACTATTGACGCTATTCGGCCTTGTTTGCCTTAGCATCGCCGGTAAAATGTGCAGACCAAACGATCAGGACTTTCGCATCTTGTGACACTGGACCAACATAAATCCGTCAATTGGTAAGTGTTTGTGTGGCATTAAATGTGGGTGGAGGGAAACGCTGGATGAAAATATAGTTTCAAATGTACATACAGCTAGCCTAAATAGCATGTTAGCATCGATTAGCTGGCGGTCATGCCGCGAGCAAATATGTCTGATTAGCACATAAGTCAACAACATCAACAAAACTCACCTTTGTGATTTAGTTGGCTTTATCGTTGGAAATGCATCTGCAGGATATCCATACATCTCTGTGCCATGTCTGCCTTAGCACCGCCGGTAAAATGTGCAGACACTCTGGCACATTCAATGGGGGTCTGGCGGCAGATTTCTTTGACTTTATCGTTGGAAATGCATCTGCTTTGAGTGTCGCAGGATATCCACACAATCTTGCCATCTCTGTAGTAGCATAGCTTTCGTCGGTAAAGTGTGCGGAACAAACGACTGACCATTTCGTCGGCTTTCCCCACACCCTTGTATTTTGAACAAATTTCGTCCAATTTCTTGCCACTTTCGCATCTTTGGGCCAGTGGTGCAACTTGAATCCCTCCCTGTTAGTGTTGTTACACCCTCCGATAACACACCGACGAGGCATGATGTCTCCAAGGTTCCAGAAAATAGTCGAAAAAACGGAAAATAACAGAGCTGAGACGCGGTGTTTGTAATGTGTTTGAGAAAATGGCGGATTTATTGCCAAGGTGACGTCACGTTCTGACGTCATCGCTCCGAGAGCGATAAATAGAAAGGCGTTTAATTCGCCAAAATTCACCCATTTAAAATTCAGAAATCGGTTATAAAAATATATGGTCTTTTTTCTGCAACATCAAGGTATATATTGACGCTTACATAGGTCTGGTGATAATGTTCCCCTTTAATATAAACTTTGATATAACGCGAGGCAAGGTGTGTTCCGTGTCTTCCAGCTGCACGTTGCACACCATTGCTTCCTCCATTGTTGCTGCCATACTTAACGTGTGCTGCCGGTAAACGTTTATGTGAAGTCGTGTGACTGCCAGGCTCCGTTTGATTGGTGAACCAGAGTCCAACGTCTCGAGTGCTTTACATTGCATTGGTGAAAGGGAGTCACATGACAAAATCGAACAAAGTACACCATTCACATTTACATCGTTGTCTCACAATATTTTGACATTATGTATGTAGTAGCACAACTTTTTTAATACTGTAAAACTTTTTTTGACCTGATATTACAACATTTCCCGAGTAATGCCATACATGTATTCTTGCAGCTTTGCAACTTTATTCTTTAAATAATATGAAGTCATTCTCACACAGTTGCAACTTTATTCTTCTTTGTGTTTTTTTCCCTCCAGCAATGGATGAGTTGGTGCAGGAGCTTCGCCTATTTCTTCAACTTCTAGATCGGGAATATCTCAGCGCCGGTATCCGGGAGAAGAAAACCCACCTCTCCAACATCCTCAACAGAGTCATCTCAGAGAAAGGTAACAATTGTCATTAGAGATGTCTGATAATGGCTTTTTTGCCGATATCTGATATTCCGATATCGTCCAACGCGTAATTACCGATTCCCATATCAATCGATACCAAAATATATAGTATATAGTTGTGGAATTAAGACATTATTATTCCTAATTTTTCTGTGATTCCCCGCTGGATGCATTAAACCAGGGGTTTCAAACTCAATTTACCTGGGGGCCACTGGGCGCAGAGTCTGGGTGAGGATAGCACGCAAGAAAATATTTCTTAAAATTAAAAAAAAAAAGTCTTTATTTTTATTTTCAACACAAAATAAAATCAAAATATAAATGAAAAAAATGAGAATCAGGTCATGTGAGGCAATGCAAATTAAACAATCAAAAAAACAAATAACGGTTTGAATTGGTCCAGGTTATCGGGAATTGTTATTACTGACGGACAGGTGTCGCGGTGCGACTGCAGCCAGGCACGTAAGAAAACCCTTGTGTCCATGGCAACGTTTCTGTTACTTTAACTAATTTGCCGCTTTTCCACTAACGCAGGGGTAGGCAACCCAGAATGTTGAAAGAGCTATTTTGGACCCAAATAACAAAAATCGTCTCTGTTTGGAGCCAACGACAGGGGGGGAGGGCGGTTATCCGTGGAGTTTACAGTTAGCCTTTGAACGGGCTTACATCACGACTAATGTGCTACACGTCCGATTCGCCCAGCGACTCTCTGTTGGTGTATCAGCGCTGGGGTCCAGTCCAACCACAGTTTTGTATTGTGGCTCTGTTTTTCGGCGGAGTGGTTCGGAAGCTACTGGACCGCTTGTCTCCCCGGCCCGGACTTTTTACAGTGGCACTGGGGGAGGGCGTGAGAGAGTGGAGGACGAGCAAGGGAGGCAGAACTCATGCGGGTCTAGTGGAAAAGCGGCAAAACGTTTCTGTGCTTGCATCACGCAAGTGTTATCAATGTTCGGCCCTCGAGAGCCATATACCACACCGTGATTGGTAGAATCCTTCAGCTCCGCACACAACGCTGTCAAGCGTCATTCATATAAAACTCGCGGGCCGCACTAATATCAAACTTTCATATTAAGGTGGGGGCCGCAAAATAACCGCGTGTCTGACACCCCTGCATTAAACAATGTAACAAGGTTTTCCAACATAAGAGAACAACTTCTACTCAAGTTATGGAAAAAAGTGCCAACATGGCACTGCCATATTTATTATTGAAGTCACAAAGTGCATTATTTTTTTTAACATGCCTCAAAACAGCAGCTTGGAATTTGGAACATGCTCTCGGTGATATAATCCTGATACCCACTACAACAATGGGAAATACTGTACTATGACTTTCACAAAGTTAATTTTTTTTAACATGCCTCAAAACAACAGCTACAACAACAATGAAGGCACACAGCTTCAGTCCAGAGTATACTAGAGTAATAAGTAAACAATGACATAGTCCTCCTTTAGTGCAAGACTGTCTGGTATACTAAATTATAAACTGGGCTCAATCTGCCCTGCTCTACTGTATCTGTATGAGTAACACAAATGTGCTGCAAGCTAGTGGTGAGTGCTTGAAGTGGCCTAGCAGTCAGTCAGAGCTTCTGAAATTCTGCGTTGAGACAGGGCATCTCCGTTCACTGCCGGCTGCAAAGTGTGCGCCATGCAGGGCAGACTAGCCATAACAAACTCAATCGTAGCTTTTGCCATACTGCGTGCGTTGTCCCTGACCACAATGTGGGTTTTCGCCCAGGGGCGTTTTTTGTAGTATTTTGGTTATTTCTCGGCAGAGCCTTTAAGCGACAACTGTGTGGTACTACTTTTTTTCAGTGTTTGCTTTTCATCCATCTTCCGCTTGTATTCAAGGGTGATGGGTCAAATGCAGAGAATAATTTCGACACACCAAGAGTTTGTGTGACAATCATTGGTACTTTAACTCTAACAACTTCATTTTCACAATATTATGGAAACGTTCAACTTTTTTCTCACAATATTCCGTCTGTCTTCTAATGTCGTGGTGACTTGTTTTCTCTGCAAACTGTTTTTCATTATTTAACGCTAACTTGTGTCTGAATAATATGACTTTGTTTATTATAGTATGGATGGATTTATTGCTTTGTAGAAACACCCATCCATCCTTTTTGTACAGCTTGACCTTATTGGGGTACATGAGAAAAAGATAATCACACATTAAATGTCAATATATCTATTTTCCCAAATGGTTCAGCCCTACTATCAAACATAAATTTAAGACCACATCGACCACCTGATCTTCTCGTGTTGTTTACAAATGGTTGGCAGATCCATTCCTTCCCTGTCTGGGGGTGTTTTGTGGTCAGAAAGTAAAGCTCAAACTCATTTTACTTTCTCATGACTCACCAGCTGGGTCAGTGAAAATAATGCCCAATGATACTCTATATCTTCCATATTTCTGGCACATACTGTATGTAAGACAACAAGTCAATGCTTTCAGTTTCACTCAGAATGTTTGTTTTTGGCTAATTTTGCTGTTTTGCATCAATGAATGTAAGACAGCAAAATGACATCCCAGATTGCTGGGAGTGACTCAAATCAAATGTGTTAGTTTGACGTAGGGCTGGTCGATGTGGCCTTTTTTTAATATCTCGATATTTCTAGGCCATACACAATATATATCTCGAGATTTTAGGGACGGCGTGGCGCAGTCCGTTGTGTCCTGAGCAAGACACTTCACCCTTGCTCCTGATGGGTGCTGGTTGGCGCCTTGCATGGCAGCTCCCTCCGTCAGTGTGTGAATGTGTGTGTGAATTGGTAAATGTGGAAGTAATGTCAAAGCGCTTTGAGTGCCTTGAAGGTAGAAAAGCGCTATACAAGTACAACCCATTTATCATTTATTATTTATTTTGCCTTAGCCTTGAATGAACACTTGATACATATAATCACAGCAGTCTGATGATTCTATGTTTCTACGTTAAACCATTCTTGTTCATACTGGTATCAAAAAACACAGGACGAGATGTTGAACAGTCCCTTGTGCCAAATGTGGAGAGCACTCACTTGTGATGTCCTTGTTGTTAAGAGTGTTAGACAGACAACGTAAGGGTGTGGGGGGTGGGGTATTCTTGTGAGTTGTGGATATGAGACTTTGTCAGGGTTAAATTCCAGGACAATTGGACAAGCGACACATCTTCAGTAGTGTGCCCTTGCATCATTGGGTGTTTCGGACTTCAAACACTATACACCCTCCACAAAGGTGGGCCGCTGAAGGATGATCAGTCCTCAGCCTGTGTCCCGTGCTCAACTGTTCCCAAAATTCACCCTGTTACACTGCTGTTTTTTGGGACCCGATCGGGGTTCTTCCGCTTAAGCCAAATCTACTGGCTGCTTCTTTCTGCTGCCTCTGAGACTGCTCTGATGGTCCTCCGCAGAGCCTGACGGTGGCTGCCGAGTTCCCTCAGCAGTCTGATGGTAGACGACGCCACAAATCCCCTGCATCCCACTTCTACTGGGTAGACTTTGGTGTTCCAGCCACGCTGCCCCGCTTCTTCTGCTAGCTCTGAGTAGCGCAGCTTCTTACGCCCATTGGCCTCCTCCACAGAGTTCTTCCATGGGACTGTGAGCTTTATGACCTAAGCAGTCTTCACCGAAGGGGACCAGAGCACCAAGTATGGCCTGAGGTTGGTAGAGGCAATTTCAGGTGCGAAAACTAGCTGTTGGCCGATGTTTGCCAGCATCTTCCAGTCGCGGGCCAGGTGTAGGTGTTTGGGTGTTTTTCTCCCCTCTCGGACGAACATTGTTGTCTTCAAGGGATTAGATGCTCTTGGTGGCAAGGAGTTGACGGCACCACGCATGCTCTCCAGAGCTGATGCCAAGCTCTTGAGGACCTGGTTGTGCCGCCAGGTGTATCTCCCCTGCGTGAGGCTCATCTTACATCCTGTCATGATGTGTCTGAGGGTTGCTTGGGTTGGGCAGAGGGCACAGATTGGATCCTCGCCATAGATGGAGATTATTTGGTGATGGGAGCACATCATACGTTGCTCTGATGATAAAGCTGATTTTACTTGCTTCCATCTGCCATAGCTCCTTCCAGCTTATCTTTCTCCTCTCCACTCCTTCCCACTGCATCCATTGCCCCTGTTTGGCGAGAGAGACAGCCTTTGCACTCCTCAAGACCTCCTCCTGGCGACAAACCTCCTCCGACACCAGCGACCTCCGATCTGATGTTGTAGCATTTTTCCACGATGGTTCTCTTGCAGTCAGGCTGAAACCTCCTCTTCCTGTTGGACCTTTCCTCCGATGTCTTTGTGCCTCAGGGCTGCTGTAGCTTGCTGCACCGTATCGGATGGTGTCCACCTCCACCCAGTTACTAGGGGCGGTGCAACAGTGCTGATGGTCTTGTCTCTGGAGTCCTTCAGTGTCATCTGGAGTCTAACTTTAGAACACTTGTATTCCTCAGTTAGACCAGGGAGCGGTAGCTCCAGGATCCATTTGTTAAAGTTAAAGTACCAATGATTGTCACACACACTCTTGGTGTGGCGAAATTATTTTCTGCATTTGACCAATCACCCTTGATCACCCCCTGGGAGGTAAGGGGAGCAGTAGGCAGCAGCGGTGCCGCACCCGGGAATCATTTTTGGTAATTTAACTCCCAATTCCAACCCTTGATGCTGAGTGCCAAGCAGGGAGGTAATGAGGGAGGTAATGAGTCCCATTTTTATAGTCTTTGGTATGATTCGGCCGGGGTTTGAACTCACAACCTACCGATCTCAGGACGGACATTCTAACCACTTGGCCACTGAGTAAGTAGCTTTGCCGTAGAGGCCGATGTTACTTAGGCATTGTGGAATGCCAAGCCACATTTTTGCATATGAAGTGATGGTTCGCTCCATCTTCTCCACAGTGGTTACTGGGACTTCATACACAGTGAGTGGCCACATTGTCCGGGGGAGGAGTCTAAATTGGAGGCACCAAAGCTTCAGTTTCCCTGGCAATAGAGTCTTATCGAGTTATCCAGGCTCTTCGCGATCTTATGCCTTAGTTGTTCTACTTGTTGTTTGTACTTGAGGCTTGCATTGCACCATCTGCCCAGGCTGTTGACAGGCTGTTCAGACACCGTTGGAATTGGGTCTTCGTCGATGTAGAACTTTGTGTCTCTCAGCACCTCCTTGATTATGGAGATGCTTCGAGATTTGCTAGGCTTGAATTTCATTCGGGCCCACTCGATGTTCTCCTGCAGCTTTCCAAGTAGACGCTTAGTGCATGCTGCAGTAGTGGTTAGTGTTGTCATGTCATCCATGTATGCCCTGCATTAATATATGCTCATGTTAAACTTTCATGCAGAGAGGGAAATCATAAATAAGTGAATTGACCAAAACTGCCTTTATTAAACAGTTATTAAGCAGTGGCACAAACATCCATGTAATTTCCAAAACAGAAAGTACAAGATTGACATTTTAAAACAAACTATTAGTGCACTTTCGTGCATGATGTCACTAAGATGACATATCAAAACAACACTAAATTAAAGTGCGCTTTTCGTACAGAACGCCACTACAATCGTTTAAAACAAATAACTTGCACTTTTGTGCATGATGTCACACAAGATATATCAATAAATGTCAAATAAAAATCAGCTGCATAATAGGAAATCAAATAGTGTTCGTCCTTCGCTATGTGGTAGGTTCCTGCGGACATGAACTCTTTTTGTTGTTGACTATTTTTTTATACGGTGTTGATCTGGAATTGTTCGCCTGGGCTTTTTGATGGTGTGGGCGTGTGGCACCAAATGGAGATGTTGACATGCGGAGTAACCACTCTTCATTCTCTAGCAGGTAGCTTTTCAAATGATGCTAAAAAATAGCAGTAATGCAACTTTTTTTATGCTTTTCCCTCCACACTTGACAAATTATGGTTGTTTATTCGACATATTCCCACCTGAAGCCAAACCACCGCCAGACGATGGACCCTCTGCTGGTTTTCTTGGGAGTTAATTCTTCCTTCTTTGTTACCAGATTCGCACCATTTTTCTCTCGTATTACCACTTGCACGGCTCCGCTAGCATCACAGCTAACGTTTCCCATGCCGCTACTTCTCTGCTCCGCCAGGGCGTATACGAATGTGACGTTTGTAAGAAGGTGCGCTTGCTGTCTGTGAGAAGGAGAGACAACAAAGAGTGGGAAGAGCCTGTAGTGTAATGCCAGCAGCTAAAAGCAACTGCGTGAGAATGTATACTCGAATATCACGATATAGTCATTTTCTATATCGTACAGAGACAAGCCCGCGATATATGGAGGATATTGATATATCGCCCAGCCGTAGTTTGATGCATGGGCTGAAGTGAGGAATCTTTCAAAATAAAATACCAGAGAGACAAACTAAAATGGATGTAATTTTTTTTGTGGTCCAGTGCAAACTCGTGGACTTTTGCTTGGGGGCTAATCACCATTAATGTTTTGTCAATATTTAAATCAACATCCATCCATCCACTCTCGACTGCTTATTCCCTTTGGAGTAGCGGGGGGCACTGGTGCCTATCTCAGCTACAATCAGGCGGAAGGCGGGGTACACCCTGGACAAGTCGCCACCTTATCGCAGGGCCAACACAGATAGACAGACAACATTCACACTCACATTCACACACCAGGGCCAATTTAGTGTTGCCAATCAACCTATCCCCAGGTGCATGTCTTTATAACTGTATTTTTCTGACTATAAGGCACACTTAAAATCCTTTCATTTCCTCAAAAATGGGCAGTGCGCCTTATAACCCGGTGCGCCTAATGCACGGAATAATTCTGGTTGTGCTTACCGACCTCAAAGCAATTTTGTTTAGTACATGGTGTACTGATAAGTGTGACCAGTAGATAGGTGTAGACTGCAATATGACGCCAGTAAACAATACCAAAACTTTAAATGTTGAATGAAAATAAAGAACTTTACACACAGCACTCAAAAATCTGTCAAAATGTTGTAGTGTGACTTTGAAGTGTTTTATTTATTTATTTATTTATTTTTTATTACTATTATTTTTTATTTTCTATTTTTATTTAGCCTTTATTTAACCAGGTAAAATCCCATGAGATCAAAGATCTATTTTCCAAGAAAGAACTGGCCAAGAGGGCAGCAGCAAGGTTACATAAAAAAACAAGTAAAACATCAAATTTACAACAATTAAACTTGCTCACATAACACACGTGCATACAGACAAGGTAGACTGCTCTCCTTTCTCAGAAGCTTTAAACCCATTTAATGTAACAAGGGTTTGAAGTTGAAGATTCGATTGTAGGTCATTCCAAGCCTTCGGTGCTGAAAACCTAAATGCTCTCTCGCCCGGTTCAGTTCTTACTTTGGGGACGACAAATTGCAGAACATTCATTTAACGAAGACTGGGACTTCCTTGTTTCTTTGTTAAAAGACAAGATGGATAAGATGGACTAATACCCAGAATGGTTTTGTAGCTGCTCACATACCAATGATTAAAGCGTCTGACAATATAAAGATGTCCAGTAGCTTGATGGATTGTCGGCGCATTACGTATTACTATGGTGCGTGTATAAGGACCGCAAAATGGCACCCATTAGCAGACATATTATCTGGCTTTTTGTTTCGCAATATTATGCAAAACCAACACTTATTACCTTCTGGTACCTCCTGATGTGTATTTGAGATCCGCATAAGTACAGAAAATTTGCGCTCGTACGCCGTGGGGACTCCGCAGTCGATAAGTTCATTGTTATGGGACATTCATCCTTCGCTGTTGCCATTACTGATATAAAGTAGTGTAAAGTTCTAATTTATATCTCGCTATGGAAACGCGAAAAACTACCGGTGTAGTGAGTTTACCCATGGAAATGTAGTTATTAGAGACTTCCGGTAGGACATTTTTTTACGGGACACATTACTGGCATTGTTGTTGTTTCCGGGTGCCCCGTTATTGATTGAAGTAAAGTCTGAATGTCATTAAAACAGTTAGCTCCATCTTTTGACACTTCTTTTACTCCCGTCCTTGCACGCTACACCAAAGATGACATGGAGAAGACGCTGTCGAAGGTGAGCCATGTAAATAAGACCGCCCACAAAACGGGGAGTCCGGAAGCGACTGTCAGAAAGCAACTTTGAAGATGGTCTGTAAAACATCTACGCAACTTTTTTGTCAAAATCCGGGATCCAGATCATGTTTTTGTTCTGTTCTGTTAGTTTTGGACTCTTTTAGTTCCTGTTTGACACCTGGGTTTGTTTTAGTTACCACGGCGACTGATGATTTTCACCTGCCTCTGGTGTTCGGGACGCGCACCTGCGTCTTATCAGAAGGCCATTTAAGCCTGCCTTTGCCAGTCAGTCGTCCTGGCGTCATTAGTTGTTCAATGCCATAGTTATGCTCGGTGTTTGCCTCATGCCTGGACTATGTAAGTCTCGTTTGTTTCATGCCACAGTTTGATAAGTTCTCTATGTCCATAGTTCATGCTAAGTGTTAGCGTCCATGTTTCCTGCGTTAAGGTTTTTTGTACTCTAGCCTTTCGTGCGAACAGCACGCTTTCCTTTTGTTTGGTTCCTGTCTTTTGTGATGTGTAGGATTAATTGGTTAATAAATATGTTCCTACCTGCAAGTCCTGTCCAGAATAGTCCGTTTGCATCCTGGGCGAACAAACCTCGCAAACCATGTCATAACAATTTTGACCAAAGAACCACCATTACATGTCATGTAGACCACAAGGAAGTGTTTTAAATTTAGAAAAAAAATCATAATATGACTGCTTTTATGCGCCTTATAATCTGCGCCTTTTGTATGAGAAAAGACCTGAATAGACCCGCTTATCTGCAGTGCGCCTTATAATCCGGTGCGCCCTATGGTCTGGAAAATAATGTAGTCACTGTTATTCATTTTGTTAGGCAAAACACATTTTTAATTGCACTTTAAACAAACAGAATGCGGCTTTCAGTTCAAAGTGAAACCTAAAGCAAAGATGAAGCATTAAATAATGAAAAAACATTTACCCAAGACATGAGGCAACTAAAAAAAAAAAATGTCTTAGAATTTTTCCCACTATTGACGTCTTTATTTTCACATGGGGGGACGGCATGGAGGGTTCCTGGGTTCCTAGTTCAATCTCCAACTTCTACCATCCTAGTCACAGCGTGGTGCAGTTGGGAGAGTGGCCGTGCCACATACCTGAGGGTTCCTGGTTCAATCCCCACCTTCTACCATCCTAGTCATGTTCGTTGAGTCCTTGAGCAAGACACTTTCCCCATGCTCCTGTTGGGTCGTGGTTATCGCCTTGCATGGCAGCACCCGCCATCAGTGTGTGAATGGGTGAATGTGGAAATAGTGTCAAAGCGCTTTGAGTTCCTTAAAAAAAAGGTAGAAAAGCGCTACACAAGTATAACCCATTTCAAATGACCCATGAATCACTATGAATGCAAAGTAAGTACTTCTTCCTCACACTTTGTACCATGCACTTTATACAACGCTGCGGCTAATTGTTTGATTTTTTTCGTGTCCATCGGCATCACACGCCGTCAATAGATTCAGCCTCATCACTACAGACCAATGAATGAACTTGCACTACAGGTCGCGGTGGACCAAAATGTTTTCGCTCGAAATCAAACGCAATCACATAATCATTCAGTGAGACATTGAGCGCGTTTACACTTACCCTCTAAACGGAATGCTCACGACGTTGATGGCCGCCATCGTCCTGGCTACCCTCCTCCTCCTTGAAGCAGCTGTCCGGCTGGAATCATCGTTCAAGGAAACGGTCGCCACGTGGAAGGGAAATCTATAGAGATGTCCGATACTGGCTTTTTTGCCGATATCTTATATTCCGATATTGTACAACTCTTATTTACCGATACCAATATACACATTATTATGCCTAATTTTGTTGTGATGCCCCGCTGGATGCATTAAACAATGTAACAAGGTTTTCCAAAATAAATCAACTCAAGTTATGGCAAAATATTGCCAATATGCCACAGCCATATTTATTATTGAATTCACAAAGTGCTTTATTTTTTTAACATGCCTCAAAACAGCAGCTTGGAATTTGGGGCATGCTTTCTCTGAGAGAGCATGAGGAGGTTGAAGTGGGTGGGGTGGGGGGTGTATATTGTAGCGTCCCGGAAGAGTTAGTGCTGCAAGGGTTTCTGGGTAAATGTTCTGTTTGGTTTATGTTGTGTTACGGTCCGGATGTTCTCCTGAAATGTGTTTGTCATTCTTGTTTGGTGTGGGTTCACATATATGTAACAGTGTTAAAGTTGTTTATACGGCCACCCTCAGTGTGACATGTATGGCTGTTGACCAAGTATGCCTTGCATTCACTTGTTTGTGTGAAAAGCCGTAAATATTATGGGATTGGGACGGCACGCAAAGGCAGTGCCTTTAAGGTTTATCGGCGCTCTGTACTTCTCCCTACGTCCGTGTACCACTCCGTACAGCGGTGTTTTAAAAAGTCATACATTTTACTTTTTGAAACCGATACCAATAATTTCCAATATTTCATTTAAAAGCCTTTATCAGCCGACAATGTCGGCAGTCCGATATTATCGGACATCTCTACTTGAAACGTTAAAGGGGAACATTATCACTAGACCTATGTAAGCGTCAATATATACCTTGATGTTGCAGAAAAAAAACCATATGTTTTTTTAACCGATTTCCGAACTCTAAAATGGTGAATTTGGCAATTTAAATGCCTTTCAATTGTTCGCCTGTCGGAGCAATGACCTTTCACCTGTGACGTCACATGGTGAAGCGACCCGACATTCTCTCAAACACATTACACACACCAAGTCAAATCAGCTCTGTTATTTTCCGTTTTTACGACTGTTTTCCGGTACCTTGGAGACATCATGCCTCGTCGGTGTGTTGTCGGAGGGTGTAACAACACGAACAGAGACGGATTCAAGTTGCAACAGTGGTCAAAAGATGCGAAAGTCCCTCGTTTGTTCCGCACACTGTACCGACGACAGCTATGCTACGACAAAGCAGATGCATTTCCAATGATAAAGTGAACGAAATCACAAAGGTGAGTTTTGTTGATGTTATTGACTTATGTGGAGTGTGCTAATCAGACATATTTGGTCATGGCATGACTACAAGCTAATCGATGCTAACATGCTATTTAGGCTAGCTGTATGTACATATTGCATTATTATGCCTCATTTGTAGCTATATTTGCATCCAGCCTTTCCCTCCACCCACATTTAATGCCAAACAAACACATACCAATCGTTGGTTAGAAGGCGATCGCCGAATTCGTCCGCGCTTCCACCCGCGCCGATGTCTTTCGTGATATGGCTCAAAAGGTTCTGTTTCTTCTTTAATTTCGTTTTCGGTACCTGCCTCCACACTCCAACCATCCGTTTCAATAAATGCGTAATCTGTTGAATCGCTTACGCCGCTGAAATCCGACTCTGAATCCGAGCTACTATGCTATACCTTTCTGTGCTATCCGCCATGTTTGTTTCTAGTGGCTTCACACAGTGACGTCACAGGGCAATAGACGGGTGGATATAGCGATGGTATAAATCAGGCACTTTGAAGCCGTTTTTCGGGATATTGCGTGATGGGTAACATTTTGACAAAAACTTCGAAAAATAAAATAAGCAACTGGGAACTGATTTTTATTGGTTTTAACCATTCAGAAATTGTGATAATGTTCCCCTCTAACGTGTTATTGTTATGTTACAACTTTATTCTCAACATTTCTTACTGTGATGTTATACTCTTATTTTGAAATCATTATAATGTTTTCCCCTTGCGATATTACAACTTTTTCTTTTAATATTCAGACCGGATTCTCATCACATCAGAGCAATTTTCTCCTAATATTATATATTGCCATAGTATAGCAACTAATGGCTCTCTGACTGAGCCATTGTCAATCAATCAATCAATGTTTACTTATATAGCCCTAAATCACGAGTGTCTCAAAGGGCTGCACAAGCCACAGCGACATCCTTGGCTCAGATCTCACATCAGGGCAAGGAAAAACTCAACCCAATGGGATAACAATGAGAAACCTTGACAGTGACAGGAGGCCACGGTCTATTACTTCAGTGGCCGTGGTGCATTGCATTAACTTTTGTGTGTGAAAAGGGCCAGCACGCAAAGGCAGTGCCTTTAAGGTTTATTGGCGCTCTGTACTTCTCCCTATGTCCGTGTACTTTTTAAAACCGATACCGATAATTTGCGATTTTAGAGCATTTATTGGCCGATAATACGGCAATCCGATATTATCGGACATCCCTAGAAATCTACCATCACCAACATGCTGGAAAGTCCAGACGGCTGCACGTACAATGAGGCACAAGTCCAGCCCGCCTGGTAAAAAAAATACTGTATTTTCTGGACCGTAGGGCACACCGAATTTAAGGCGCACTGCCGATGAGCGGTTCTATGCAGGTCTATTTTCATACAAAAGGTGCACCGCTTTAGAAGGCCCATTAAAGGGGTCGTATTACAATTTTTTTCTAAATGGAAAACACTTCCTTGTGGTCTACATAACATGTAATGGTTCTTTGGTCAAAATGTTGCATCGATTATGTTTTACGGATAATCTTCAAGCCGCTTTCTGACAGTCGCTTCTGGATGCGCCGTTTTGTTGGCGGTCTTATTTACGTGGCTCACTTCCGGCAGTGTCTTCTCCCGGTCATCTTTGTTGTAGCGGTGTAGCGTGCAAAGACGGGAGTGGAAGAAGTCTCAAAAGATGGAGCTAACTGTTTTAATGACATTCAGACTTTACTTCAATCTATAACGGAGCATCATCTTCTCATCCGTGGCTCACTAGTGCAACTACAACACTAGAAATGTGTCCCGTGAAAAACCGTCAGACCGGAAATCTCTAATAACTAAAATTCCTTGGGTGAGTAATGTAAACTCACTAAACCGGTATGTTTAAGTGGTTCCATAACGAGATATAAGTTTGAACTTTACACTATTTTATATTAGAAATGGCAACAGCAGAGGTTGATGTCCCATAACAAGAAGATCGAGAAAAAGAAGAAGCTTATCGACTATGGAATCGGCAAATTTTCAGGACTAATGCAGATCTCAAATACACATCAGCAGGTACCAGAAGGTAAGAAGAGTTGGTTTTGCATAATATTGTGAAACAAAAAGCCAGATAATACGTCTGCTAATGGGTGCCATTGTGCAGTCCTTGTAAACACACCATAGTAATACTTGTATCTTTGACTATGGTAGCCGTAATGGGCGGACAATCCATCAAGCAGTGCGGCTTCATAGTCATACCAAAACATTTTGACAGATTTGTGTATGTCGTGTGTAATATTCTTTATTTTCAATGGAACATTTCAAGTTTTGGTGTTGTTCACTGGCGTCATATATAAACTCCGTGTCCGGGCCTGGACGGGAGTTTATATAAGTGTGACATATATAAACTGGTCACACTTATCATTACACCATGTACCACATAAAATTGCTACGAGGTCGGTAAGCACAACCAGAATTATTCCGTACCTCAGGCGCATCGGGTTATAAGACGCACTGTCCATTTTTGAGAAAATGAAAGGATTTTAAGTGCGCCGAAAAATACTGTAAAAACGGATGAAGCAACACAGATTCCTATCACTCCTGATAGCTCGGTGCAGAGGAGGAGGACAAAGACTGTGAATAAAATGAATGAACTCACACACCATGTTTCAGTGGGAATCGGTAGGTCGTGAGTTCAAACCCCAAGCACTGTAAAAATGGGACCCATTACCTCACTGTGTGGCACTCAGAATCAAGGGTTGGATTTTGGGGGTTAAATCACCAAAAATGATTCCCGGGCGTGGCCACCGCTGCTGCTCACGGCTCCCCTCACCTCCCAGGAGGTGATCGAGGGGATGGGTCAAATATAGAGAATAATTTCGCCACACCTGGTGTGTGTGTGTGTGTGGCAATCATTGGTACTTTAACTTTAACTTTGACCTAACACCAGCGGCCAATATGTGAACAAAATAAAATCTGTCCAAAAAGTAGGTGGGTGTGGCTTATAAAACGGGGAGCTCTATAACCCAAAAAGCATGGTAAGTGGCAGGATCCATAAAATCGTAGGTCGAGTCCATCCACTGTACAATTACTGTATAAGCAATGTACCATTGGAATGAATTCAAATGTAAAATGCTTTTTCCCCAGAGCTGTTATGTAAGCCAGACATCCACACTGGACTGCCAGCACCACCTCAGATGCCACTGCCTGAAATCCCTCAACCCTGGCTGGTAAGTCAGCTTCTACTTGACCATGACACTCATTCATGACACGTGACGGTATGACTTCTGCAGCTATGATTAGTACTATTAAGCAAGGTGGCAGTTGGCATAAATAACTAACGGGGATTAGCCCTCGCAGTAATTGTCACATTTTTTAAACTTTTCATCTTTTTATTCTTTATTTTACAGGAAAATCAATCTGTCTCTGTGAAACGGAAATCATTTTCCTTTTCTTCACTATATATACATACATATATCCACATATATATGCATACATATATCCACATATATATGCATACATATATATATATATATATATATATATATGCATACATATATATATATATATATATATATATATGTATATTAGGGGTGTAACGGTACGTGTATTTGTATTGAACCGTTTCGGTACAGGGGTTTCGGTTCGGTACGGGGGTGTACCGAACAAGTTTCTAAGCTAAAGTTTTAACAAGCTGCTTTGCTTCTTCGGCCTCTGTCTCAGCACCCAGCCTTTTCCTACCCACACAACTGATTGGTTACATATATGGCGGTAACAGCCAATCAGCAGTGCGTATTCAGAGCGCATGTAGCAAATGCTTCAGCGTCGAACAGATAGGTGTTTAGCAGGTGAGCATAAGGCAGTGTACTCTCCGCAAATGATAATAAACACCTCCCAGTCCACTACTACTAACATCACTTTGAGCATGTTGACCTTCTAGAAACTTAAACTGCAGCTCAGCTGGCTCGCAGTTCTGTCTTGAGGTGAAGGCTAATTAGCTTTTAGCGTAACGTTAGCTCATTTTGCGGTGTGCGTGTGTGTGTGTGTGTGTGTGTGTGTGTGTGTGTGTGTGTGTACGTGCAGTGTTTCCCACAGGTCAGGCATCTATTTGTGGTGGTGTCGTGGGGTGGAGGGTTAGGGGGGGAGGCAGTGGTGGCGGCGATGACCGAGAAGAACGCGGAATTGGAATATAATTACAACACTTAATGTACATATTTATATAATATTTACATATTTATATAATATGTAACTACAAGCTCCATTCACAGACAGAGTCCCATTGCTTTCATGAGCGGACGAGCGAGTCAAAAGCCGAAAAAAAAATGAATAAACATTTTTGTATTTTTTATTTTATTTTTTTTAATTTTGTAATTTTTTTTTATTTGTGGCGGCCGTAATTCTTTCGTGGCGGGGCGCCATAAATAAATGAATGTGGTGTGTGTGTGTGTGTGTGTGTGTGTGTGTGTGTGTCTGCGTGTGTGTGTGTGTGTCTGCGTGTGTGTGTGTGTGTCTGTTTGTGTTTGTGGGGCGACATAGCTCGGTTGGTAGAGCGGCCGTGCCAGCAACTTGAGGGTTGCAGGTTCGATTCCCGCGTACGCCATCCTAGTCCCTGCCGTTGTGTCCTTGGGCAAGACACTTTACCCACCTGCTCTCAGTGCAACCCACACTGGTTTAAATGTAACTTAGATATTGGGTTTCCCTATGTAAAGCGCTTTGAGTCACTATAGAAAAGCGCTATATAAATATAATTCACTTCACTTGTGTGTGTGCATGTGTGTGTGTGTGTGTGTGTGTTTGTGTGTGTGTGTGTGTTTTACGGACAGAAAAGCATTGAATGGCAGGGTCCTTGCTATCAGATGTTAATAAAAATACCTGTATAACATTTACATAATAAAAATCAACTACAGGCTTCCCAAATGCTGTAATACATTAAACATGATGAAGTTGACTTGAAACTGTTTAATGTTGCACTTTTTATATGTAGAGGAAATTGTCATTTTATTTAATCTGAGCAACAATTTGAGGCAATTTGATTAACGTGGGCAGAATTATTATAGTTTTCCTAATGTTATAAGGACAAATTTGGTAAATAAATAACCAAAAAATGTATATTTTGTTGTTTTCTTACTGTACCGAAAATGAACTGAACCGTGACCTCTAAACCGAAGTACGTACCGAACCTACATTTTTGTGTACAGTTACATCCCTAATATATATCCATACATGTATCCATATATATATATATATATATATATATATATATGCATACATATATCCATATATATATATATATATATGCAAACATATATCCACATATATATATATATATATATATATATATATATATATATATATATATGTATGTATATATATATGCATACATATATGCATACATATATCCACATATATCTATATATACATACCTCAAATTTTTTTTGAAAACATTTTTAATCGATATTGATTACATGTCTATAGCGATATACTGTATATTGTTTTTTTGTCCCAGCTCTATTAGTTTGTCACGTTTACATAGGGAAACCCTACACATGCAGTCAGACAATTCCAGGTCAGAGGAGTCCAGATGTGTTTGGCAGCCATCGCACCCCGCTGCATTTCAGTCAGTGTTTTCCGGGTTACGTCACAAGCTCCAGTTCGCGCTGAACCTTTGAGGAAAATGTTGCAGCAATCTTTTTTTTTTTTTGTTGATGAGACACAAATGATTTCCATGTGTGTTGATGTTGGAGAGCAATGCTCTTCCCCTCCCTTCCTGCCTGCCGGCTTGGCGCATCAACACATGGGTAGGTTGTGTAACGCGAGCACTACAATTTCATAGCATACATCATTTTTAGTATGTAGGTCAATGATATGTCAACACTATACTATCTGGGCTGTGTTATCCACTTCACTCCCTCATTTACTGACTAAAGTTAAAGTACCACTGATAGTCACACACACTAGGTGTGGTGAAATTACCCTCTGGAAGGTGAGGGGAGCAGTGAGCAGCAGCGGTGGCCGCGCTCGGGTCCTCATTGCAAGTGCAGTGCCTCGTAAAGACTACTTTGTTTTAAATGACCAGGCACCCCACCTATTTTTGATTACCGCCACTTTGGCCCAAATGTAAGAAAGCGCTACAACACAAATAAGGCTATCACAACTAGAGATATCCGATAATGGCTTTTTTGCCCATATCCGATATTCCGATATTGTCCGACTCTTAATTACCAATATCAACCAATACGATACATACAGTCGTGGAATTAACACATTTTTATGCCTAATTTGGTTGTGATGCTCCGCTGGATGCGTTAATAATGCAACAAGGTTTTCCAAAATAAATCAACTCAAGTTCTGGAAAAAAAATGCCAACATGGCACTGCCATATTTATTATTGAAGTCACAAAGTGCATTATTTTTTTTAACATGCCTCAAAACAGCAGCTTGGAATTTGGGACATGCTCTCCTTGAGAGAGCATTAGGAGGTTGTGTGGGTGGGTTTTTTGTAGGGGATAGTGGGGGGGGGGGGGGTGTAAATTGTAGCGTCCCGGGAGAGTTAGTGCTGCAAGGGGATCTGGGTATTTGTTCTGTTGTGTTTATGTTTTGTTACGGTGTGGATGTTCTCCCGAAATGTCATTCTTGTTTGGTGTGGGTTCACACTATTTATAAGAGTGTTAAAGTTGTTTATACGGCCACCCTCAGTGTGACCTGTATGGCTGTTGACCAAGTATGCCTTGCATTCACTTGTGTGTGTGAAAAGCCGTAAATATTATGTGATTGGGCCGACACGCAAAGGCAGTGCTGTGTACCACTCCGTACAGCGGCGTTTTAAAAAGTCATAAATTTTACCTTTAGAAACCGATAATTTCCAATATTACATTTAAAAGCCTTTATCAGCCGACAATGTTGGCAGTCCGATATTATCGGACATCTCTACTTGAAACGTTAATAAGTGTTATTGTTATGTTACGACTTTATTCTCAAAATTTCTTATTGTGATGTTATACTCTCATTTTGAAATCATTACAATGTTTTCCCCTTGCAATATTAACACATTTTCTTTTAATATTCAGACCGGATTCTCATCACATCAGAGCAATTTTCTCCTAAATATATGTATTGCCATAGAATAGCGACAAATAGCTCTCTGACTGAGCCATTATCAATCAATCAATCAATTAATCAATGTTTACTTATATAGCCCTAAATCACTAGTGTCTCAAAGGGCTGCACAAGCCACAACGACATCCTCGGCTCAGATCGCACATCAAGGCAAGGAAAAACTCAACCCAATGGTATAACAATGAGAAACCTTGATGATGACAGGAGGCCACGGTCTATTACTGCGGTGTGCGAGAAGGGTCACAACAATTGCAAATGTCCCAACAAATGCAAACAACACAAAGCCATACAGACACGATTCCTATGGGGGCTGAGAAAGCTCACAACAAATGCCAACGCAACAACATGAACAGGGTTTTTCTTTGCTCTAATTGAGGCAGAGGTGCCAGAATTTGAACGCAATTTTTTTTAAATTTTTTCAATTATGTTTTACAGATCATTGACAGTCGCTTCAGGATGCACCGTTTTGTGGGCGGTCTTATTTACGTGGCTCACCTTCGACAGTGGTTTCTCCCCGTCATCTTTGTTGTAGCGGTGTAGCGTGCAAGGACGGGAGTGGAAGAAGTGTCAAAAGATGGCGCTAACCGTTTTAATGACATTCAGACATGAAAACCACATGAAAAACTGTCAGACCGGAACTCTCTAATAACTAAAGTTCCTTGGGTGAATAATGTAAACTCACTACACCGGTGTGTTTCAGCGCTGTCATGGTGCGTTTACTGACATATATGGGTTAGAACTTTACATTACTTTATTTTAGAAATGGCAACAGTGGAGGATGAATGACCCATAACAAGAAGAAAGACAAAAAGAAGAAGCTTATCGACTACGGGGTGACCACGGACCACAAGCGCGCACTCGCACAAATTTTCAGGACTTATGCCGATCTCAAATACACAACAGCAGGTACCAGAAAGTAAGAAAAGTTGCTTTTGCATAATATCGAGAAAACAATTTTCCAGATATGTCTTATCTTATACACACACCATAATAGTACTCGTATGATGAAGCACAGTACACTCCATCAAGAGGTGCGGCTTCATAGCTTACCAACGTCGAACTAAAACATTTTGATGTATTTGTGAGCGCCGCGTGTAATGTTCTATATTTTCAATATGGAACACATAAAATGTTGTTTATTTGAGTCAAATTGCCATCATATTGTGAGGCAGACACACTAACCCCTCTGCCACCGTGAAGCCCTTCACAATACGAAGTTTCTGCAGTCCTGGGTTCAAATCCAGACTCGGGATCTTTCTGTGTGGAGTTTGCATGTTCTCCCCGTGAGTGCGTGGGTTCCCTCCGGGTACTCCGGCTTCCTCCCACCTCCAAAGAAATGCACCTGGGTATAGGTTGATTGGCAACACTAAATTGGCCCTAGTGTGTGAATGTGAGTGCGAATGTTGTCTGTCTACCTGCCATGCGATGAGGTGGCGACTTGTCCAGGGTTTACCCCACCTTCCGCCCGATTGTAGCTGAGATAGGCGCCAGCGCCCCCCGCGACCCAAAAAGGGAATAAGCGGTAGAAAATGGATGGATAGATGGATGCCATCATATTGCAGTCTACACGTGTCTTTTATGTTTGACTGCCATCTACTAGTCACACTTATCATTGTACCAAATACAATTGCTTCCAGGTCGGTAAGCAAAACCAGAATTATTCTGTACATTAGGCGCACTGGGTTATAAGGCGCACTGTTGAGTTTTTGGGGGGGGGATTTTAAGTGCGCCTTATAGTTCGAAAAATACAGCGTTTGGTCAAAGTGGGAGGCAAAGAGCAAACCCAAACCGATATCGTCAGTGAAAGAAGCACTTACTCAGGGGCCTAGTGGTTAGAGTGTCCGCCCTGAGATGGGTAGGTTGTGAGTTCAAACCCTGGCCGAGTCAAGTGGTTTTTGCATAATAATGCAAAAACAATTTCCAGATAAAGTATCTTACCTTATACACACACCATAATAGTACTGGTATGTTAAAGCACAGTACAATCAATCAAGCGGTGCGGCTTCATTGCTTACCAAAGTCGTACTTAAACATTTTGAGAGATTTTTGAGCGCCGTGTGTAATGTTCTGCAAAACCCGTTTCCATATGAGTTGCGAAATTGTGTTAGATGTAAATATAAACGGAACACAATGATTTGCAAATCCTTTTCAATCCATATTCAATTGAATGCACTACAAAGACAAGATATTTGATGTTCAAACTCATAAACTTTATTTATTTTTTTGCAAATAATAATTAACTTAGAATTTCATGTCTACAACACGTGCCAGAGTAGTTGGGAAAGGGCATGTTCACCACTGTGTTACATCACCTTTTCTTTTAACAACACTCAATAAACGTTTGGGAACTGATGAAACTAATTGTTGAAGCTTTGAAAGTGGAATTCTTTCCCATTCTTGTTTTATGTAGAGCTTCAGTCGTTCAACAGTCCGGGGTCTCCGCTGTTTTATTTTACGCTTCATAATGCGCGAAACATTTTCGATGAGAGACAGGTCTGGACTACAGGCGGGCCAGGAAAGTCCCCGCACTCTTTTTTTAACGAAGCCACGCTGTTGTAACACATGCTGAATGTGGTTTGGCATTGTCTTGCTGAAATAAGCAAGGGCGTCCATGAAAAAGACAGCACTTAGATGGCAGCATATGTTGTTCCAAAACCTGTATGTACCTTTCAGTATTAATGGTGCCTTCACAGATGTGTAAGTTACCCATGCCTTGGGCACTAATGCACCCCCATACCATCACAGATGCTGGCTTTTGAACTTTGCATCGATAACAGTCTGGATGATTCGCTTCCCCTTTGGCCGGATGACACGATGTTGAATATTTACAAAAACAATTTGAAATGTGGACTCTTCAGACCACAGAACACTTTTCCACTTTGCATCAGTCCATCATAGATGATCTCGGGCCCAAAAAAGCCGGCGGCATTTCTGGATGTTGCTTTCGCTTTGCATAATAGATAGAGATGCGCGGTTTGCGGTCACAACCGCGAAGTCCGCGGATAAACCGTGGGTCGGGCGGGTGACATTACGAAAAAATTGATTTTAGATAGATTCGGGCGGGTGGCGGTTGAACCAATTCGGAAATATATATTGTAATAATCCCAGGAATGTAGGCTCATACAACTTCTTTGTTTGTCTTGTCTTTATTGCACAAGATGTAATACACCCACACAACAGCTCTCATGTCTCTAACGCTTTTCCCGGGACAGTCACAACTCGAACTCTAACTTCCTGTCGACAACGTCACGTCCCTATCTCTCCCGGAAGTCCCGCCCCCCAACCAAAGTAAATAAATAAATAAATGGGTTGTACTTGTATAGCGCTTTTCTACCTTCAAGGTACTCAAAGCGCTTTGACACTACTTCCACATTTACCCATTCACACACACATTCACAAACTGATGGAGGGAGCTGCCATGCAAGGCGCCAACCAGCACCCATCAGGAGCAAGGGTGAAGTGTCTTGCTCAGGACACAACGGACGTGACGAGGTTGGTACTAGGTGGGAATTGAACCAGGGACGCTCGGGTTGCGCACGGCCACTCTCCCCACTGCGCCACGCCGTCCCATTGGCTAACACCCCGTAGCCAGCCGCTACATTATACATAGTTAAATGTTATGTTGAAGAGGTTAATTTAGCCTGCTGACGTGTATTTATAAATGGTTGATTTATATAGGCTAGTAGGTAAAGTGTTGTACCTGACAACTCTTGATGGTACAATCCATATAACACGTCACAGACAACGTCACGCTAACATCACGTGACACCTCTGATGAAGGCTGCAGAAGCAAGGTAGCCCAAACTTGTCAGGTACAACACTTTACCTTACTAGCCTATAGAAATCAACCATTTATAAATAGTTAAATGTTGTTACCCACATACGAAAAACGAGCAGCACTCTTTGAAACAGTATGTGGGCATACTTTTATTTTGAAGTGTCTCGTTTGGTCTGTCGACGGATGTAAGGAAGCTACTTCCGGGTATGAGTACACATTTTTTTGATGTAATGAGAAGGGAGAAAGAGAGCGACTGATCGTAACAAAGACCAAAAAGTTTCACAAGGACTTTAAGTGTTTGGGCTATAAGAGCCAGAAGATCACAATTCCCTCCTAAAATAAGCATGCAGGCCAACAAGGTATTTGTTTGTCATTTGTTGGTATTTTATTTGGTAAAATGTTTGATCCACATGCTGTGCATGTTATTATATTTACGTTTGTAACGTGCTTTATTTATTACAGTTTCACGGTGAATTTGAAGGGAAAGGAAGACTTCAAATAAATCAGTTCAAGAAAGCCATTGTGTCTGTGCTATTTGGAAGGAGTTACACTTTCTAACCTCACTAATGCCTTGCATCATCTATATTAGATATATAACAACGGGCGGGTGTGGGTTTGATAAAACGTTGGTTCGGGTGGATTGCGGGTGGATGACCAATTTAGTGATGCGGTTGCGGGTGATATAATTGCCTATCCGCGCATCTCTAATAGTAGAGCTTTAACTTGCACTTACAGATGTAGTGACAGTGGTTTTCTGAAGTGTTCCTGAGCCCATGTGGTGATATCCTTTAGAGATTGATGTCGGTTTTTGATACAATGCCGTCTGAGGGATCGAAGGCCACGGTCATTCAATGTTGATTTCTGGCCAGGCCGCTTAGGTGGAGTGATTTCTCCAGATTCTCTGAACCTTTTGATGATATTATGGCGCGTATACGTTGAAATCCCAAAATTTCTGGCAAATGCACTTTGAGAAACTTAGTTCTTAAACTGTTTTGACTATTAGCTCACGCAGTTGTGGACAAAGTGGTGTACCTCGCCCCATCCTTTCATGTGAGGGACTAAGCATTTTTTGGGAAGCTGTTTTTATACCCAATCATGGCACCCACCTGTTCCCATTAGCCTGCACACCTGTGGGATGTTCCAAATAAGTGTTTGATGAGCATTCCTCAACTTTATCAGTATTTATTGCCACCTTTCCCAACTTCTTTGTCACTTGTTGCTGGCATCAAATTCTAAAGTTAATGTTTATTTGCAAAACAATTTTTTTTTTATCAGTTTGAACTTCAAATATGTTTTCTTTGTAGCATATTCAACTAAATATGGGTTGAATAGGATTTGCAAATCATTGTATTCTGTTTACATTTACATCTAACACAATTTCCCAACTCATACGGAAACGGGGTTTGTATATTTCCAATGGAACTTATACAATTTTGGTGTTGTTAACCTAAGTCATATTGCAGTCTACACGTATCTCTTGTGTGTGACTACCATCTACTGGTAACACTTATCGTCACACCATGTAGCAAATAAGATAGCTTTGAGGTTGGTAAGCACAACCAAAATTATTCCGTACATTAAGCGTTATAAGACGCACTGTCGATTTTTGAGAAAATTAAAGGATTATGTGTGTGCCTTATTGTCCTAAAAATACGGTATAATAAACATATCGATTATTGACGTTTACTAATTGATTTTAACATTGAAGAATGTCTGCTCTTTCGCCGTCAAAATGTTTAAAAATGTCTGGGGGGAAAAAATGACACTTGAACTTATGAATTCATAAAAATACATGACTGATAATAAACGACCTTTGAGCCTTTTAAACGAAACACACTGCTTTTACTGAGCTCAACAGAGTAGCAGTTAAGATGGTTAACTACTAGTATTATATCTTCCTTTGTGACATGGGACAATGCATATTAATGATCATCCATCCATCCATTTCCTACCGCTTGTCCCTTTTGGGGTCGCGGGGAGTCAGTGGAGCCTATCTCAGCTGCATTCGGGCGGTAGGCGGGGCACACCCTGGACAAGTCGCCATCTCATATAAGATGTAATTGTGACAGATTGTAGCCAAAGGCTAATTTCTATCCGTAGTCCCCAGCAGTTTCTGGTATATACAACACAGATGTGGACATGGATGATGTCAGGTTTCAGGACCTCAAAAGCATACAAATAATATCTAGCTCATCAAACTCTCCATTCTATAAAGACATTCATCATTAATGTGTAGTTTTCTGATCTTACCAGCTTGTAATGAACAAAGACATGATGAGGCATATAGTAACATCTGTTATCTTCTGTTGCATCATTCCATTGAAGAATACTTGCCTTTCCACTAACTCACCAATGCCCCCTGGTGGAGAAATGGAGATGCAACTTCCAACATGGACGTTTATCACATGACACAAACCAGGGGTCGGCAACCGAAAATGTTAAAAGAGCCATACTGGAGCAAAAATACAAACACATCTGTCTGGAGCCACAACAAATTAAAAGCCATATTACATACTGATAGAGTGTCCTGAGATATGAATTAAAGTATTAAAGGAAACTAAACAACCTCAATATACAAACCCCTATTCCATATAAGTTGGGAAATTGTGTTAGATGTAAATATAAAAGGAATACAATGATTTGCAAATCATTTTCAACCCATTTTCAATTGAATGCACTACAAAGACAAGATATTTGATGTTCAAACTCATAAACTTTATTTTTTTTTGCAAATAATAATTACCTTAGAATTTCATGGCTGCAACACGTGCCAAAGGGAAAGGGCATGTTCACCACTGTGTTACATCAATCAATCAATCAATCAATCAATGTTTACTTATATAGCCCTAAATCACTAGTGTCTCAAAGGGCTGCAAAAACCACTACGACATCCTCGGTAGGCCCACATAAGGGCAAGGAAAACTCACACCCAGTGGGACATCGGTGACAATGATGACCCAGTGGGAAGTCGGTGACAATGATGACTATGAGAACCTTGGAGAGGAGGAAAGCAATGGATGTCGAGCGGGTCTAACATGATACTGTGAAAGTTCAATCCATAATGGATCCAACACAGTCGCGAGAGTCCAGTCCAAAGCGGATCCAACACAGCAGCGAGAGTCCCGTTCACAGCGGAGCCAGCAGGAAACCATCCCAAGCGGAGGCGGATCAGCAGCGCAGAGATGTCCCCAGCCGATACACAGGCAAGCCACCGGATCGGACCGGACCCCCTCCACAAGGGAGAGTGGGACATAGAAGAAAAAGAAAAGAAATGGCAGATCAACTGGTCTAAAAAGGGAGTCTATTTAAAGGCTAGAGTATACAAATGAGTTTTAAGGTGAGACTTAAATGCTTCTACTGAGGTGGCATCTCGAACTGTTACCGGGAGGGCATTCCAGAGTACTGGAGCCCGAAATGAAAACGCTCTATAGCCCGCAGACTTTTTTTGGGCTTTGGGAATCACTAATAAGCCGGAGTCCTTTGAACGCAGATTTCTTGCCGGGACATATGGTACAATACAATCGGCAAGATAGGATGGAGCTAGACCGTGTAGTATTTTATACGTAAGTAGTAAAACCTTAAAGTCACATTTTAAGTGGACAGGAAGCCAGTGCAGGTGATCCAGTACAGGCGTAATGTGATCAAACTTTCTTGTTCTTGTCAAAAGTCTAGCAGCCGCATTTTGTACCAATTGTAATCTTTTAATGCTAGACATGGGGAGACCCGAAAATAGTACGTTACAGTAATCGAGACGAGACGTAACAAACGCATGGATAATGATCTCAGCGTCTTTAGTGGACAAAATGGAGCGAATTTTAGCGATATTACGGAGATGAAAGAAGGCCGTTTTAGTAACGCTTTTAATGTGTGCCTCAAAGGAGAGAGTTGGGTCGAAGATAATACCCAGATTCTTTACCGTGTCGCCTTGTTTAATTGTTTGGTTGTCAAATGTTAGAGTTGTATTATTAAATAGAGTTTGGTGTCTAGCAGGACCGATAATCAGCATTTCCGTTTTTTTGGCGTTGAGTTGCAAAAAGTTAGCGGACATCCATTGTTTAATTTCATTAAGACACGCCTCCAGCTGACTACAATCCGGCGTGTTAGTCAGCTTTAGGGGCATGTAGAGTTGGGTGTCATCAGCATAACAGTGAAAGCTAACACCGTATTTGCGTATGCGTACATCACCTATTCTTTTAACAACACGCAATAAACGTTTGGGAACTGAGGAAACTAATTGTTGAAACTTTGAAAGTGGAATTCTTTACCATTCTTGTTTTATGTAGAGCTTCAGTCGTTCAACAGTCAGGGGTCTCCGCTGTCGTATTTTACGCTTCGTAATGCGCCACACATTTTCGATGGGAGACAGGTCTGGACTGCAGGCGGGCCAGGAAAGTACCCGCACTCTTTTTTTTTTTTACGAAGCCCCGCTGTTGTAACACGTGCTGAATGTGGCTTGGCATTGTCCTGTCGAAATAAGCAGGGGCGTCCATAAAAAAGACGGCGCTTAGATGGCAGTATATGTTGTTCCAAAACCTGTATGTACCTTTCAGCATTAATGGTGCCTTAACAGATGTGTAAGTTACCCATGTCTTGGGCACTAATGCACCCCCATACCATCACAGATGCTGGCTTTTGAACTTTGCGTCGATAACAGTCTGGATGGTCCGGATGACACGATGTCGAGGGATTTTTAATCACTGCTATGCTGAAATTATAACTAATATTGATACTGTTGTTGATAATATTCATTTTTGTTTCACTACTTTTGGTTTGTTCTGTGTCGTGTTTGTGTCTCCTTTCAATTGCTCTGTTTATTGCAGTTCTGAGTGTTGCTGGGTCAGGTTTGGTTTTGGAATTGGATTGCATTGTTATGGAATTGCTGTGTATTGCTTTGTTGGATTGATTTAAAAAAAAAAAAAAAGGAGAATCGAATCTGAACGTGAGAATCGCGATTCGTATTCAAATCGATTTTTTTCCCCACACCCTTATTGTATATATATTAGGGGTGTAACGGTACACAAAAATTTTGGTTCGGTACGTACTTCGGTTTAGAGGTCACAGTTCGGTTCATTTTCGGTACAGTAAGAAAACAACAAAATATCAATTTTTGGGTTATTTATTTACCAAATTTGTAAACAATGGCTTTATCCTTTTAACATTGGGAACACTATAATAATTCTGCCCACGTTAATCCACATTAAACTGCCTCAAGTTGTTGCTTTGATTAAATAAAATGAGAAAACCTTTTTTCTACATATAAAAAGTGCAACATTAAACAGTTTCAAGTCAACTCATCATGCTTAATTTATTACAGCATTTGAGAAGCCTGTAGTTGAGTTTTATTATGTAAATGTTATAGTTTTATCAAGATGTGATAGCAGGGACCCTGCCATTCAAAACTAGGCTGCTACATTACTAATGATTCATGTAACTATAGCTGAAAAAATAGTAATATAGCAACACAATGGAGTTCAATGAAATAACAGATAGGGCTTTGCTGCCTCTAGCACACACGCACACACACACCCGTGCGCGCGCACACACACGCACGCACGCACCTATGCGCGCACACACACACACACACACACCGCAAAATGAGTTAACGTTACGCTAAAAGCTAATTAGCCTTCTCCTCAAGCCAGAACTGCGAGCGAGCTGAGCTGCAATTACGTTTCTAGAAGGACAACGGACTCATAGTGATGTTTGTAATAGTTGTGACTGGGAAGTGTTTTTTATGATTTGGGGAGAGTCCGCTGTCCGCTGCTCCACTGCTAAACGAATATTTGCTCGACGCTGAAGCATTGACTACATCGCTCTGATTACGCCCTGCTGATTGGCTGTTCCATCGCTCTGAATACGCACTGCTGAATGGCTTTGTATGTACCCAATCAGATGGTTGTGTGGGCGGGACAATGCTTGCTGCTCAGACAGAGGCAGAAAGCAGAGCAGCTTGTGAAGACTTATTCTTACAAACTCGTTCGATACGCCCATGTGCCAAACCAAAACCCCCGTACCAAAACGGTTCAATACAAATACCGTACAAGTACCGTTACACCCCTAATATATATATATATATATATATATATATATTATATATATATATATATATATATATATATATATATATATATATATATATATATATATATATATATGTATATATATATATATATATATATGTATATATATATATATATATATATGTATATATATATATATATATATATATACACACACACAGCCCGGGCCCCGGCCAAATTTTTTTAACTCATTGCGGCCCCCGAGTCGAAAAGTTTGGGAACCCCACCACCTTTCTTAATACAAATTTATATGAATAAAAAAATGATAAAAGAAATGTAAGCCTGGGATATTTTCGTTCCTTCTTGGGTACACATGTGATATAATGAACTTAATCGCTCCTCTTGCCAGTTGTTACTGTTAACCACATGTTATACTATGAAAATAATATATATTTTTGCAAGTTTGATAAAATTTTCTGTTATCCTACAGCCTCCAAATACCGGCCCACCGCCTTTGCCAAGCTCCTCTCTTCCAGAGGGTTATTATGAGGAAGCCGTCCCTTTAAGTCCAGGGAAAGCCCCAGAATACATCACTTCTAGTAAGTGCGTCATGACATATGCAACACATAGTTGTTTTTTTATTTTGCTCATTTTGACCCTTTTTTTTTTTTGCCAGACTTTGATTCCGACGCAATGAGCAGCTCCTACGAGTCGTACGATGAGGAAGAGGAGGACGAAAAAGGTCTGAAGACGCGCCACCAGTGGCCGTCTGAGGAGGCGTCCATGGATCTGGTGAAGGACGCCCGCATCTGCGCATTCCTACTGCGTAAGAAGCGTTTTGGACAGTGGTCTAAGCTCCTCTGCGTCATTAAAGATAACAAACTTCTGGTGAGTGCGACACTACCTACAGTATGTTCTAAGGGTGTAACGGGTAGGTAATTAAACCTATGAAGAGTTATTCATGTTACAATGTTGGATTGTCCTGTTAAGAAATGGCAAAAGGTCAAATCAACAGGTTGCACACCCTTATGGATGCCTCTGCCCGCAGTGTTCTGCAGTCTTTTTTACAGATTGCCTGCATTGTGATTTGACAGTAAGGTGGGCGTACTTATTTGGACATTAAAGGGGCCCTACACATATTTGCCAAACTTCCCGATATTTCAGTGCCCCTCCCGAAAATCTCCCGGGGCAACCATTCTCCCGAATTCCTCCCGATTCCCACCCGGATAACAAT
The DNA here is from genome assembly GCF_033978795.1 of Nerophis ophidion. Lineage (NCBI taxonomy): Eukaryota > Metazoa > Chordata > Actinopteri > Syngnathiformes > Syngnathidae > Nerophis > Nerophis ophidion. The sequence goes on along the minus strand of NC_084620.1, from coordinate 46,045,133 downwards.
ATTGGGGGCGTGCTTTAAAGGCACTGCCTTCAGCGTCCTCTACAATCTGTCGTCACGTCCGTTTTTCCTCCATACAAACAGCGTGCCGGCCCATTCCCATAATATATATAATATAAACATATAATATAAAGTTTACTAATATGGCCCTAAATCATGAGTGTCTCAAAGGGCTGCACAAGCCACAACAACATCCTCGGCTTAGATCCCACATCATGGCAAGGACAAACTCAACCCAATGGGACAATGAGAAACCTTGGAGAGGACTGCAGATGTGAGGACCCCCCGGGCGACCGGTGCAACGGACGTCGAGTGGATATAGCATAATATAGTGAGAGTCCAGTCCATAGTGGGGCCAGCAGGAGACCATCCCGAGCGGAGGCGGGTCAGCAGCACAGAGACGTCCCCAACCAACGCGCAGACGAGCTGTCCACCCTGGGTCCAGACTCTGGACATTCAGCACTTCATCCGACGAGTTGAGTTTATACCAAAATGGATGATACAGCAGAGGATTGGGAGAATGTCATGTGGTCAGATGAAACCAAAATAGAACTTTTGGGTATAAACTCAACTCGTCGTGTTTGGAGGAAGAAGAATACTGAGTTGCATCCCAAGAACACCATAACTACTGTGAAGCATGGGGGTGGAAACATCATGCTTTGGGGCCGTTTTTCTGCTAAGGGGACAGGACGATTGATCCTTGTTAAGGAAAGAATGAATGGGGCCATGTATCGTGAGATTTTGAGCCAAAACCTCCTTCCATCAGTGAGAGCTTTGAATGGTTGACCAAATACTTATTTTCCACCATAATTTACAAATGAATTATTAAAAATTCCTACAATGTGAATTCCTGGATTTTTTTTTTTCACATTCTGTCCTTCACAGTTGAAGTGTACCTATGATGAAAATTACAGACCTCTGTCATCATTTTAAGTGGGAGAACTTGCACAATCAGTGGCTGACTAAATACTTTTTTGCCCCACTGTATATTCGGGCACAAAAATATGAGGTTCTGGATCATCATTTGTCCCAGCCAGAATCCATGCAGTTGCGCACCTTTTGTCACTTAAGCACATTGGAGCCCTAAAAAAGGACCTGTATTCTACCCTGTTTTCGTCCAGTGTACCGTATTTTTCAGATTATAAGTCGCTCCAAAGTATAAGTCGAACCAGCCGAATATGCATAATAAAGAAGGAAAAAAAACATACATAAGTCGAATTTTTGGGGAAAATTTAATTGATAAAATCCAACACCAAAAATAGATATAGTAAAGGAATTTAAAAATAAATAAAGAATAGTGATTGGCGTTTTCTGCCGCATATTTCACTACTCCCAGCTTGTAACCTGCCGTATATGATTTCCTTTTCAGAAACCGTTTTTGTTCAGCCCTTCTCAGTTTTTATAAGTTACCGCCATGCTTGCCAACCTTGAGACCTCCGATTTCGGGGGGTGGGGAGGGCCGGGGTTGGGGACGCCGTCGCGGGTGGGGCGGAGGCGTGGTTAAGAGGGGTGGCGTATAATTCACAAACTCAAGTATTTCAGATATATTTCATATATATGTATTTATATATATATATGTGTGTATGAAATACTTGAATTTAAGTGAATTCTAGCTATATATATTTATTTTATTATATATATAAATAAAAGAAGGTTGAATTTCCGACGGCACCTATCAAATACACAGCAATAAAAACACAGTTTTTCTACTAAATGTACTGTGCTTGCTGGGTACTGAAAAACAACAACAACACTTACCTTTCACCATTTGAGTAACCTTTGTTCTGCCATTTGCGTACTGGCGAGCGATCTCCGAATCCGGGAACATCCTTTACGGATTTGTTGTAGACATCCGCAAATGAGAACGGAATGTTGCTTCCAGCTATCAGCATAGCCATCTTTGTCTCAGCATGATACACCATCGGGTCTCCGTTTTGCAATATGGGCCATAATACTGGGTTGTGAACGATGCTGCGCTGCGGACGCTTTCTGCTTTGCTGACTGACCGTTCATGACTGAGTAGTTCAATGGAGAAGTATGTTCTACAAAATTTACAGGCAACATACCCCTTCCCCTTCAAACTCTCCTGGATAAACTGAAATTCTTGTTTCCAATCGTTCTGGAACTTGCAAGAGTATTTTTTCATTTTGCTCGTCAAAGGTGTAATATATTGGGTTGGAGTCAATAACCAGGCGACGTGATGAAGTTACGTATCTTTAATGTGGGCTTCAGAACAGACATTCTATTCTATGTACAGTAGATGGCAGTATTGTCCTGTTTAAGAGGGTCACAACATTGAGTCAGGTTCTCATGGAGCTGGAGTGGGCGTGGCCTCCAGCTCTGTCTGAATTTCGTGAGATTTTCGGGAGAAAATTTGTCCCGGGAGGTTTTCGGGAGAGGCGCTGAATTTCGGGAGTCTCCCGTAAAATCCGGGAGGGTTGGCAAGTGTGGTTACCGCCAAAATTGGAATGATCAATTTTCATAGTTACGGAAGTAGTAGAAGGTAGCATCTTTTTTTTTTCCACAATGCACTTCTGCCATGACCCGCTCCCACCAAATTTTGATTGGTTGACGTGTGTGTGTGTGAAGATTGCTGATATACACCTAGTCTCTTACGTGAATGAGATCAATAATATTATTTGATATTTTACGGTAATGTGTTAATAATTTCACACATAAGTCACTCCAGAGTATAAGTCGCACCCCCGGGCCAAACTATGAAAAAAACTGCGATTTATAATCCAAAAAATATGATACTCGGGTGCACAAAAGAGGTGCATTTGCTCATGCATTAAGCAGCTAGGAAAGCCTATACTGTAGCTGCAGACTCAATATCAAGTTTCTGCCCTGTATATAATCAGAAAATGTAAAAATGTAGTCATTCTTACTTAAGAAATGTAAAAAAAAACGGTTGTAAGCGTACAGAAAGTACTTTTAAAACAGTTGCATTATTATTATTATTTTTTTATCATTACAAGTCAGGCTCTGCCTCCCCTGACTGCATGTCCCTTGTACTATCTTCTGTCCCGATAATATGTCATGAAGATGCCCCATTTTTTCTTCATTCTATAGTGTTATAAATCGTCCAAAGACCACACCCCCCAGATGGAGCTGACGCTGACGGGTTGCAGCATCACCCATGTCCCCAAAGACGGCAAGAAGAAGAGACACGAGCTAAGGATTGTCCACCAGGCGGCGGATGCACTGGTGCTGGCCGTCCAGAGTAAAGAACAGGCAGACCAGTGGCTCAAGGTAAAGTCTTTACATTACATATGTATATTTATTTATTCTTCTTTTATAAAGTTTTTATAATTGATAAAAAAAATATATATATTATTACAAGATCCTGTGTTAAGTTTGATGAAGGGGAAGAAGACGGCACAACAACTAAAGATCAAACTCAATGAGTTTATTGCTTGATGATTACGTGGGATGTGTATGCTACTATGTGTTTGAATGTAAAACTATGGGCAGGAATTAACCGTATGTAAATACCGTAGGGTGTGTTGAAGTGCGCGTTGGATGGTGGCGTTCGATTCCAGAGGGATATAGCAAAGAAGTCTGATGTCTGAGCGGGGTCGTGGGGCAGGAGAGGGGCGTCCAAAAGTCCAAGCGTGGTATCGGTGGATCAAGAGAGGCAATCAGGGTCCAGAGAAAATGGCAGCAGCAGAGGTACACAGCAAAATCTGAGACACGAGGCTGTGGGGGAAGTGAGACGCAACAAAGGATCAGGACAGGACACGAGGGAGACAAGCAAAACGAGAGAGCGCAGACGGGAAGTCAGAGACGTGAGGCTTACTGTGTACAGGGCTACGTTCCGACGAGGAGAAGTCAGCGGCGAGGGTGGTTATCCTGCCGTCTATCATCAACACCAGGTGCGTCAGTCACTGAACGAGCTGGATTGTTAGCCACGGCTACATCACCGGCATCAACACACTCTTGTTGTTGTTATGCTCCGCTCGCAGCGGTTTGATGAGGTCATCAAGCGTCGCCAGTAAATCTCTCATGCTGCAGTCGTCAACTCCTGTGTTGTGTGTGTGGGGAAAGGGGAGAGGTGAGGGGCTGCTGACTGGGAACATTTCCGTGTTTTACCGGATATGTATCGCTCCGTACAAGGCCGTTTTAAAAAGTAATTGATTTTACTTTTTAAAACCGATACCGACAATTTCCGATTTCACATTTTAAATACTTTATCGGCAGATAATATCAGCAGGCCGATATTATCGGACATCTCTACTAGGGGTGGTATTGTCACGATATTAAAGCTACGGTACAATATTATTGGGGTATTGTCAAATAACAAATAGAGATGGCTCTGTAAAAATGTCACAGTATCAGGAATGTATAGGATAGACTTTATTCATCCCACAATGGGGAAAATGATGTGGTTGCAGTGCAGATACAAAAAGTCCACAAAAACAAGCTAAAAAAACACCACGCTGTTCAACCAGAGGGAAACATGAAAGAACATCAAATACAATTTAAAAAAAAAACACAAAACTGATTCAGAATTTCTAGGCGCAGTCAGGGCATTGAGGGAATCTGGTTTGGTGGCTGCAGGATGAGGTCTCTGCTTTTTGCAGATGATGTGGTCCTGATGGATTCATTTGGCCAGGATCTTCAGCTCTCACTGGATCGGTTCGCAGCCGAGTGTGAAGCGAGTAGGATGAGGTTCTCGCCCGGAAAATGGTGGAGTGCCATCTCCGGGTTGGGGAGGAGATCTTGACCTAAGTGGAGGAGTTCAAGTACCTCTGAGTTTTGTTCACGAGTGAGGGAAGAGTGGATCGTAAGGTCGACAGGTGGATCGGTGCGGCGTCTTCAGTAATGCGGACGCTGTATCGATCCGTTGTGGTGAAGAAGGAGCTGAGCCGGAAGGCAAAGCTCTCAATTTATTGGTCGATCTACGTTCCAATCCTCACCTATAGTCATGAGCTTTATAAGAGGGTTATGACCGAAAGGACAAGATCACGGGTACAAGCGGCCAAAATGAGTTTCTTCCGCCGGGTGGCGGGGCTCTCCCTTAGAGATAGGGTGAGAAGCTCTGTCATCCGGGAGGAACTCAAAGTAAAGCCGCTGCTCCTCCACATCGAAAGGAGCCAGATGAGGTGGTTCAGGCATCTGGTTAGGATGCCACCCGAACGCCTCCCTAGGGAGGTGTTTCGGGCACGTCCGAACTGCAGGAGGCCACGGGAAAGACCGAAGACAAGTTGTCTCCAGGCTGGCCTGGGAACGGCTCAGGATCTGGACGAAGTGGCTGGGGAGAGTGAAGTCTTGGCTTCCCTGCTTAGGCTGGGATAAGCGAAAGAACATGGATGGATGGATCAGCCATCTGCCACTTCAGCGGCACCATTTTTTACATACAGCTACAAAAGTTAAACACAACGAAAAAGCAAAAAAATAGTGATATATAATGCATACGATTGCACCATGCATAGACAAACAACACAATAAAACACACCATTTTAACACCCACATATATTGTGGTGGCCTCTGCAGTGCTCCAGGGCATGGTCTTTCGGTGTGGGGCGCCAGGAACAGACTCAACAAAGCTCTCAACCAAATGTCCAGTCCGCTCGTTTGAGCGAGAATCTGTCCAGAGAGACTGAAGTGTCCGATACATGCTCAATAAGACAGGGCTCCGTGAAGCTCATCCATACCTTCCTCTGAATCTCCTCCGGTCTCTCCCCGCGGACTCCGGTGCCACGAACATCATAACAACACAAACATTCAACCACGCCGTAGGGGAGCGAGGCTTCAGCAAAGCCACAACTGAGAGAGCGACGACAAACATGAAGACGATAAGCATTTATTATTATCGCCTCACTTTATTGGTCAATTTTTCACGATTGGAATCATCAAAGTGACATTATATAAATGCCCTCAATAGTTATTGGCCACCAATCATATAGTGCAGGGGTGTCAAGCTTGGTTTCATTGGGGGCCACATCGCACTTATGGCCGCCCTCAGAGCGCCACTTGTAACAGTGAATTATATATACATTTTAAATTGCTTCATTACACAATTATTTATTGTTATATATTTTACGTACTCTGTAAGAAAAATATGTAGATTTTAAAGTAAAGTTCAGTCGCGAAAATTTTACCATAAAATGTAGCATGTTTATACTGTGAATGTGGGAAAACCGTACCATTGTTTTACTGTAAAACCTATGGTCGTTGTTTTTACGGTGTAGTACTGTAAATGGAAAAACAATATTACACATTTTTTTGTTTCGTGTTTTTACGGTAAAATTCTGGCAACGGAGCTACCATTTTTTACCGAAAAATATGTTTAACATTGTACAACTTGATGGATGAATTGCTTTAAAATCATGAGTCAAGCAGATATTTACGTAACTTTTTTTGATCTTAGGAACGTGTGATAATATTTTTGTTGCAATATTAGGTTAAAATATGAAATTGCTGTTAAGAAACAAATAGACGCATGGTAATTCCAGGGCTTTGCGGGTGTTACGAGTGTACAGAAGGAGGAGACTGCACAGACAGGAGGAGCGTTGTTCAACTCTATTTTATTTATATATATATATATGTATATATATATATACACACAGACACACACACACAAAATAATAATATTAATAAACAAGAGAATGGAGTGTGATTAAGTCCAAGAGTGTATGGGGTGCAACTATGTGTAGGAATTAATGAGTATTGAGTGAGAGGTGAGGAAGTCCAAGGGGGTACAAGTCAAGCTCGGAGGTCCGTGAGCAGGCAGGAAGCCGGGGGCTATAGCGAGGCGTCGAAGGTCCGTGTCAAGGCGGGAGGTCGAGAACCAAATGGGGCAGCCAGAAAACCAGAGAGGAACACAGGGGAGACACACAGCTCGTCACATGGGAACGGAGGTTTGCTGCTGGAATAACACGACACAGGACAACGCACAATGAAACACAGAAGAGGAGAAAACACAGAGAGGGAGAGCATGATACGAGTAAGCTTACTGTACTAAACAGGTAGCTACGTTCTGGCCCAGTAGCCCAAGAAACTCATCAACGACAGGTGTGTAGATGGCTGATTGATTGCAGCCGCCGTCTGCAGCAGGAGAAGAGCTTCCAGATGTCCTATAACTGTAACCAGAAGAACAGAGAGATCAAAAGTCCAGGGAGGGTGGAGGGGTGAACTGATGTTGGGTCGCCAGCCCAAGTGTCCCCAAATCCACCGGAGACAAGTCTGGTGGTGACGGCGAGTAGAACGCCGCTGCAGCAGGCGATGTGGGCAATCACGGAACAGCCACTTCTTTAGCCGACGTGAGTGGCTCCAGAACCACAGCAGCCTAAGAGTTCTACACCAACGTCCTGTGCTTCGCTGCTGTCGGCGCAAAAAAACGTCCATGCAATGGCAACAGAGGGCACCTTATGCGGGCGCCTGATGGCCGCCTGTGCGACCGGCCAGCCGGAGGTCTTTATGCTGGAGACGAGGAGGATGGGTGCGCTGTGGAGAGGTCCGAGAAGTTTGATGTCGTCGGAGTCCGAGACAAGGAGGACGATGTCGTCGTTGTCCAAGATGAGGATGACAATGTCGTCGGAGTCCGAGACGAGTAGGACGATTTTGTCAGAGTTCAGGACAAGGAGAAAGATGTTGTCGAAGCCAGAGACGAGGAGGACGATGTTGTCAGAGTTCAGGACGAGGAGAAAGATGTTGTCTGAGTCCGAGACGAGGAGGACGATGTCGTCGTAGTCCAGGACGAGGAGGACGATGTCGTCGGCGTCCGGGACAAGGAGGACGATGTCGTCGGAGTCCGGGACGAGGAGGACGATGTCGTCGGCGTCCGGGACAAGGAGGACGATGTCGTCGGAGTCCGAGACGAGGAGGACGATGTCGTCGGAGTCCGAGACGAGGAGGACGATGTCGTCGGAGTCCGAGACGAGGAGGACGATGTCGTCGGAGTCCGAGACGAGGAGGACGATGTCGTCGGAGTCCGAGACGAGGAGGACGATGTCGTCGGAGTCCGAGACGAGGAGGACGATGTCGTCGGAGTCCGAGACGAGGAGGACGATGTCGTCGGAGTCCGAGACGAGGAGGACGATGTCGTCGGAGTCCAAGGCTGAGACGAGGAGGACGATGTCGTCGGAGTCCAAGGCTGAGACGAGGAGGACGATGTCGTCGGAGTCCGAGGCTGAGACGAGGAGGACGATGTCGTCGGAGTCCGAGGCTGAGACGAGGAGGACGATGTCGTCGGAGTCCGAGGCTGAGACGAGGAGGACGATGTCGTCGGAGTCCGAGGCTGAGACGAGGAGGACGATGTCGTCGGAGTCCGAGGCTGAGACGAGGAGGACGATGTCGTCGGAGTCCGAGACTGAGACGAGGAGGACTATGTCGTCGGAGTCCGAGACGAGGAGGACGATGTCGTCGGAGTCCGAGACGAGGAGGACGATGTCGTCGCAGCCGTGGAGCAGAAGCGGGCGCTGGCCATGGTGCTGACACGGGGACCAGTCTGGGTGCTGGTGCTGGTACGGGCGCAGTTGGGAGAGTGGCCGTGCCAGCAACCTGAGGGTTCCTGGTTCGATCCCCACCTACTACCAACCTCGTCACGTCCGTTGTGTCCTTGAGCAAGACACTTCATCCTTGCTCCTGATGTGTCGTGGTTAGCACCTTGCATGGCAGCTCCCGCCGTCAGTGTGTGAATGGGTGAATGTGGAAATAGTGTCAAAGTGCTTTGAGTACCTTGAAGGTAGTTAAGCGCTATACAAGTAGAACCCATTTACATTTACCAGATACTTACAAGCAGACGCAGTGTGTAGACAGAAAAGGGAAAATGGACGCATTTTGCCCTAAAAACTGAGGATTAAGATGAAGCTATAACACTAGAACACCCTCAGGAATAGGTGCTTTAAGACATGGCTAGCTAGCTAGCAGCAAACATCCATCCGCAGTCGGCAGTGTTTTAGCTACTTCTAAATCACTAATCCTCGCCTTCATGGCGACAAATGAAGTAAGTTTCTTACTAGTATCATCCCTGCAGGACGAGAAATAGCTAAACATGCTTCACTATACACCGTAGCTCACAGGCGTCACAATGTTAAACACCATAGGTGGATCTACACCTGACATCCACTGTAATGATACCAAGTACAAGAGCGTATCTAGTCGATACTATCGTCAAAAAATCTTTTTTCCTTTTTTTAAAATTAATTTTATGTTTATAAACTCAGTAAATACGTCCCTGGACACATGAGGACTTTGAATATGACCAATGTATGATCCTGTAACTACTTGGTTCCGGATCGATGCCTAAATTTGTGCTATCATCTAAAACTAATGTAAAGTATTCAAACCACAGATGAATACAGTAAGTGATTATTACATTTTTACATAAGTGTAGATAGAACATAAACAGTAAATGAACAAGTAGATTAATAATTTATTTTTACAGATTGTCCCTCATAATGTTGACAAAATAATTTTTTTAAGTTTTTTTTTTAATTTTACCGGTCCCGGAATATCCCTAAAAAAAAGCTTTAAAGTGCTTGATTTTCGCTACTTGCGATGCGACTGTCCATTTCCTTGTGACGTCATACAGTGCTGCCAATACAAACAAACAATGGCGGATACCACAGCAAGATAGAGCGACATTAGCTCGGATTCAGACTCGGATTTCAGCGGCTTAAGCGATCCAACAGATTACGCATGTATTGAAACAGATGGTTGGAGTATGGAGGCAGATAGCGAAAACGAAATTGAAGAAGAAACTGAAGCTATTGAGCGAATAGCTATTGACGCTATTCATAGCCATAGCATGGCCGAATAGCTGCGTTAGCATCGCCGGTAAAATGTGCGGACCAAACGATCAGGACTTTCGCATCTTGTGATAATGGAGCAACTTAAATCCTTCGATTGGTAAGTGTTTTTTTCGCATTAAATGTGGGTGGAAGGAAACGTGATATAGTTGCAAATGCATCTGCAGGTTATCCATACATCTCTGTGCCATGTCTGCTTTAGCACCGCCGGTAAATAGCATGTTAGCATCGATTAGCGTAACATGTTAGCATTTTATTAGCTGGCAGTCAACATCAACAAAACTCACCTTTGTGATTTTCTTGACTTTATTGTTGCAAATGCATCTGCAGGTTATCCATACATCTCTGTGCCATGTCTGTCATCGCCGGTAAAATGTGCAGACACTCCGGCACATTCAATGGGGGTCTGGCGACAGACACATTCGCATCTTCGTGCCAGTGGTGCAACTTGAATCCCTCCCTGTTAGTGTTGTTACACCCTCCGACAACATACCGACGAGGTATGATGTCTCCAAGGTTCCAAAAAATAGTCGAAAAAACTGAAAATAACAGAGCTGAGACCCGGTGTTTGCAATGTGTTGAAAATGAAAATGGCGGCTGTATTACCTCGGTGACGTCACATTCTGACGTCATCGCCACAGAGCGATAAACAGAAAGGCGTTTAATTTGCCAAAATTCACCCATTTAGGGTTCGGAAATCGGTTGAAAAAATATATGGTCTTTTTTCTGCACCATCAAGGTATATATTGACGCTTACATAGGTCTGGCGATAATGCTCCCCTTTAAGGACAAAATTGGAGTAAGAAACATATGTTTAATGTACCGTAAGATTTTTTGTTAAAATAAAGCCAATAATGCCATTTTTTTGTGGTCTCCATCGTTTAGAAAAGTATTGAAATGTATCGGAAAAATAACGTAATCCATTTTGGTATTGGGACATATCTTGTCAGTCCTGGTGGCTTTTGTCTTTCTGGCCAATTTCTCTGTGTTCAGGTTGTGTTTCTGTGGTGTATCTATTCATTCATTTAGTAGTTTTTATTAAACTGACAATAAAGTTAAAGTACTGCGTTTGACCCATCCCCTTGTTCCATCCCCTGGGAGGTGAGGGGAACAGTGAGCAGCAGCGATGGCCGCGCTCAGGAATCATAAGTATCAATAGTAGATTTTTGAACATTTGTTAATTGATATTAATCGTCACATCGTGATGCATTTAAGAATTGATGTTGGCACACTCCAAATGTCGACAGTAGTCACCATCCTGTTGATTTTTGTATTCTGTCAACTTTTTAGATCATGAGAGAGCTGTGCGGAAGTGGGACGACTGAACTGGATCGCTCCGGATCGCCTGTCTACAAGTCAGAGCTGGAAAAGGTGAAACTTAACGCGTTTGTGCATATTTTAGTGAGGCTTTGTACACTTTAAACCCGATGTAAAGTGCTATACACTACTATATATCAAATAAACCCAAAAACCGGGTAAGGAATTAACTCCTTTATTAACAAGACAAACCGTCCTGGAGGAAGAGGTTATGCCAACATACGCACACACAGAAGTTCCTTTGGTGCCCTCACAAACTGATCTGAAATCACAAAAATCCTTAACTTTGACAAACATATTGCCACAAGAATGAAACTTTTCAAAAGTAAAATTCACTTTAGCTTATCGTCGGCGAATGTGCAGCTGACTGGAGGGTAAATGGGAGGAGGCAGAGTGTGTGTATGTGTGTGTGTGTGTGTGTGTGCGCGTGCGTGCTTGCGTGCGTGCGTGCGTGTTTTCAATGTTGTTTGGAAAAATTTGTGTATCTGCTGTATCAATTCAATTAACTGTTTGAATATTGGATTTGTGGGTTCCCTGTAGGGCTGGGCAATATGGCCTTTTTTAATATCTCAATATTTTTAGGCCATATCACGATACATGATATATATCTCAATATTTTGCCTTAGCCTTGAATGACACACTTGATGCATATAATCACAGCAGTATGATGATTCTATGAGGTTGCGACTTGTCCAGGGTGTACCCCGCCTTCCGCCCGATTGTAGCTGAGATAGGCGCCAGCGCCCCTCCGCCACCCCAAAAGGGAAGAAGCGGTAGGAAATGGATGGATTGATGATGATTCTATATGTCTACATTAAAACATTCATGTTCATACTGCATTAATATATGCTCATTTTAAATCACAACTAAGTCAATTGACCAAAACTGTATTTATTAAACAGTTATTAAGCAGTGGCACAAACATTCATGTCATTTCAAAACAGAAAGTGCAAGATTGTCAGAGATATTTTAAAACAAGTTATGAGTGCACTTTTGTGCATGATGTCACTAAGATGACATATCAAAAAAACACTAAATTAAAGTGCACTCTTTGTACAGAACGCCACTACAATAGTTTAAAACAAAGTGCACTTTTGTGCATGGTGTCACACAAGATATTTCAATAACTGTCAAATAAAAATGAGCTGCATAATAGAAAATCAAATCGCTATGTGGGAGGTTACTGTGGACATTATTTCCTTATGTTGTTGACAATTTTTTTTTTTTTTGTTCTGTCCATCTTCTCAGGCAAATCATATAGTTGACGTAGATGCCCATGTTCAGATTTAGTTTACAAAAGACAAGTGTAGGATACTTCTCTTGTTGCCTTATTTGAATTTGACTTTATTAAATGTATTTATATTATCGTTTGGTGCAGCCGGGCCGGAGCAGGAGGGGATAGAAAGAGAAAAAAAGGAAGACAGAGGGGGAAATTGTGGGGATAAGAGGGGGATTAGACAGAGAGACAAAAAAAACAACAGCATATACAACAATAACAACAACAACAATAGAACAACACCAGCACATACAATATGTACAAATATGATCGTAAAAGTGATAGCAAATAAGCAGTTAGTGAAATAAATAATATAGTAATGACAATGAGCATTTTTACACTAAAACTGGAGCAATACAAATACCAATAGAAAAAGCGCTATTGATCATGAACAAAACCAATAGTTTACCTCTATTATCAAAAATACAGTTTTTCAAATGCAACAATACGTATACATAATGATAGCTAGAAAGATAATAAAAAAAAAAAAAGGAATACCGAAAGATGAAAGGGAAGAGAGAGAGGCAACCTATATTAATCTTGTAGATTGTTATAGTAACAATGGGTTAAGCTCTGTCAATACGTGTTGACTATTTTTTTCATACGGTGTTGATGTGGAAATGGTTGCCTCTGCATTTTGTTGGTGTGGCACCGAACGGAAATGTTGACATGCAGAGTAAACACTCTCCATTCTCTAGCAGGTGACTTTTCAAATGATGCTACATAATAGCAATAATGCCACTTTTTGTAGCAAAGCTTTTGCCCCACACTTGACAAATTACGGTTGTCTGTTAGACATATTCCCACTTGAAGCCAAACCACCGCCAGACGATGCTGTTTTTCTTGGGAACTAATTCTTCCTTCATTTGTTACCAGATTTGTACCTTCTCTCTCGCGTATTACCCCTCGCACCACAGCTAAGGTTATCCATGCTGCTACCTCTCTGCTCTGCGAGGGGGTATACCTATGTGACGTTTGTAAAAAGGGGCGCTTGCTGTCTGTGAGAAGGAGAGACAACAGAGTCCTGCAGTGTAATGCCAGCAGCTAAAAGCAACTGCTTGAGAACGTATACTTGAATATCACGATATAGTCATTTTCTATATCGCACAGAGACAAACCCGCGATATATCGAGTATATCGATATATCGCCCAGCCCTAGTTCCCTATGTGCATTACCAGTAAAAATTATTACGCCTCTTTTCTGCAGAGGAAAGATATGATTTAAATATGTTTTACAGCTACTACTCCACACTTCTACACAGTGTGTTAGATATGGAAAAATTTGTGCATTATACAAAATATAAAATGTTTTAGAAATTCCTTCACTTTGTGTAAAACAGAAATAGTTTTACTTACTTTGTATCATTTATATGTGATTTCCATAACAAGTTTTAGTCAATCCTAACACCCAAAAACCTTAACACCTTCGTTCTTTTAATCTCAACTCTTGGTTTGTCATGTCTTTGTGATCATGTTTTGTTTGGTTGTGTTCTGTTGGTTTTTGGACTCTTTTTTTTCACTCTTGTTTTGTCACTCAGTGGCCTAGTGGGTAGAGTGTCCGCCCTGAGATCGATAGGTTGTGAGTTCAAATCCCGGCTGAGTCATACCAAAGACCTTAAAAATGGGACCCATTACCTCCCTGCTTGGCACTCAGCATTAAGGGTTCGAATTGGGAGTTAAATCACCATAAATGATTCCCGGGCGCGGCACCGCTGCTGCCCACCGCTCCCCTCACCTCCCAGGGGGTGATCTAGGGCGATGGGTCAAATGCAGAAAATAATTTCGCCACACCTAGTGTGTGTGTGACTATCATTGGTACTTTAACTTTAACTTATTAGTTTCACATGTAATGTGTTCGGACTCACGCACCTGTCACTAACCATGTCATTATTATTTAAGCCTGGTTTTTCAGTTGGTCGTTCTGGCGTCATTGATTGTTTCATGCTCGGTTCACTCTGTTTATGCGATCACTCTGCTTCATGCCATGTTTACTGCTTCATGCCATGTCATAGTTCATGCTGCTCTGCTCTTTTCTGTCCAAGTAAGTTTTGTTTATTCACGTCATGTTTAGCGAGTCTTTTGTTTCATGTCCATAGTTTTGCCTTTGTGGCAGTTTTTGTTTCTTAGCCAAGTTTGTTCTCCGCCTTGTGCGTGCCTTTTGTTTGCACTTTTTTTATAGATATATTAAAAAGTGTTTTGACCTTCACACCACGACCCGTCCAGTTCCTTTGCATTCTGGGAAAACAAACCACACCACAGTCCTCGTTACCACATGGTTGAGTGCTTCTTTATCGTGTTTCACGCCATCAAAAGAGGGTAGATATTGTGAGAGTGTTCCTTGAAAACCAGTGACAGGCTGAAATTTAAAAAAAGATATTCACGCATAAGGAAGAAGGTGAAGGGCGGTATAGCTCGGTTGGTAGCGTGCCCGTGCCAGCAACTTGAGGGTTGCAGGTTCGATTCCCGCTTCTGCCATCCTAGTCACTGCTGTTTTGTCCCTGTGCAAGACACTTTACCCACCTGCTCCCAGTGCCCCCCACACTGGTTGAAATGTAACATAGATATTGGGTTTCACTATGTAAAGCGCTTTGAGTCACTAGAGAAAAGCGCAATATAAATATAATTCACAAAAAAAAAGGAGAAGAGCATTTGAAAAGATAGTCGCTGCAATGATAGGCAAAACCTTAGAAGCAGCGTCCGGGAAACCAAAGTCTTTGGGATACGGGGGGATTATGGTTGCAAAGCTGAAACTTAAAGGAATTGACGTAAGGGCACCACCAGGAGTGGAGCCTGTTGCTTAATTTGACTCAACACGGGGAACCTTACCTGACCCGGACACGGAAAGGATTGACAGATTTTATAATTTGTGTAATTTACAACAAAAAAATGTTCATACAGTTCGGGCAGGTTTGTCTCTGTGCGATATAGAAAATGACTATATATTGTTATATTCCAGTATACGTTCTCACGCAGTTGCTTTTAGCTGCTGGCATTACACTACAGGCTCTTCGCACTCTTTCCTGTCTCTCCTTCTAACAGACAAGCGCACCTTCTTACATACGTCACATACGTATACGCCCTCACGAAACAGAGAGGTAGCAGCATGGGTGACGTTAGCTGTGGTGCTAGTGGTAATACGAGAGGAAGAGGGTGCAAATCTGGTAACAAATGAAGGAAGAATTAATTTCCAAGAAAAACAGCAGGGGGTCCATCGTCTGGTGGTGGTTTGGCTTCAAGTGGGAATATTTCGAACAGACAACCATAATACAGTATGTCAAGTGTGGGGTAAAAGCTCTGCTACTAGGGGTGTAACAGTACACACAAATTTCGGTTTGGTACGTACCTCGGTTTAGAGGTCACGGTTCGGTTCATTTTCGGTACAGTAAGAAAACAACAAAATATAAATTTTGGGGTTATTTATTTGCCAAATGAGTAAACAACGGCTTTATCCTTTTAACATTGGGAACACTATAATAATTCTGCCCACGTTAATCCACATTAAACTGCCTCAACGTGTTGCTCGGATTAAATAAAATGACAAAACTTTTCTTCTACATATAAAAAGTGCAACATTTACCAGTTTCAAGTCAACTCATCATGCTTAATTTATTACAGCATTTGGGAAGCCTGTAGTTGATTTTTATTATGTAAATGTTATATTTGTATCCACATGTGATAGCAGAGACCCTGCCATTCAAAACTAGGCTGCTACATTACTAATGATTCATGTAACTATAGCTGAAAAAATAGCACAATATCAATAGGAGAGACTATTCATCCCTGAACACCATGGAGTTCATGTAGGTTTTATGATGTACATACATTATTACATCAACTATCAGAGACAGAAACTCTTTATTTAACATAAAGTCCTTTTTTGCTGCTTCAACACACCTCAATCAACACTGTCCATAACACACACACACACACACACACATACACACACACACACCGCAAAATGAGCTAACGTTAAGCTACAAGTTAATTAGCCTTCACCTTAAGCCAGGACTGCGAGTGAGCTGAGCTGCAGTTTGTTTCTAGAAGATCAACGGGCTTATAGTGATGTTAGTAGTAGTAGTTGACTTGGAAGTGTTTGGTACAATTTGGGGAGAGTCCGCTGCTCACCTGCAAAACACATATCTGCTCGACGCGGAAGCGCTGACTAGATGCCCTCTGAATACGCACTGCTGATTGGGTGTTATCGCTACGGTTGTAACAAATCAGACGGTTGTGTGGGTGGGACAATGCTGGGTGCTGTGCAGGAGAAAGAGGCAGAACGGAGCGGAGCAGCTTATTAAGACTTAAGCATAGGCGTATAGGGGCGAAAGACTAATCGAACCATCTAGTAGCTGGTTCCATCCGAAGTGTCCCCCAGGACAGCAGGCTCGAGAATGTGCAGTTTTATCTGGTAAAGCGAATGATTAGAGGCCATGGGGCCGAAACGATCTCAACTTCATATGTTCGTGTGGAACTCGTTCGGTACTCCTCCGCACCGAACCGAAACGGTTCAATACAAATACACGTACCGTTACACCCCTAGTTGCTACAAAAAGTAGCATTACTGATAGTATATGGCATCATTTGAAAAGTCACCTGCTAGAGAATGAAGAGTGTGTACTCCGCATGTCAACATCTCCATTCGGTGCCACACGCCCACACCATCAAAATGCAGAGGCAAGCATTTCCAGATCAACACCGTATGAAAGAAATAGTCAACAACAGAAGGAGATAACGTCCGCAGTAACCTACCACATAGCGAAGGACATACACTATTTGATTTCCTAATATGCAGCTCATTTTTATTTGACAGTTATTGAAATATCTTGTGTGACATCATGCACAAAAGTGCGCTTTATTTGTCTTAAACTATTGTAGTGGCATTCTGTACAAAAAGTGCACTCTAATTTAGTGTTGTTTGATATGTCCTCATAGTGACATCATGCACAAAAGTGCACTCATAGCTTGTTTTAAAATGTCTCTGACAATCTTGCACTTTCTGTTTTGGAAATTACATGTATGTTTGTGCCACTGCTTAATAACTGTTTAATAAATACAGTTTTGGTCAATTGACTTAGGTGTGATGTCCCTCTCTGCATGAAAGTTTAGAAGGAGCATATTTTTAATGCAGTATGAAGAAGAAGGTTTTAATGTAGACACATAGAATCATCATACTGCTGTGATTATATGCATCAAGTGTTCATGCATCGAGATATATATCGTGCATCATTACATGGCCTAAAAATATCGAGATATTAAAAAAAGACCATATTGACCAGCCCTTCATACAGTACAGCCTGTTCACAGCCAGATTAGAGTTTCTTGTGAAAATGATGCAATATTTGGTTTGTAATTTTTTAATGGAAACATGCCAGCAAATCACAAAGGATACGAAAGACTTAGACTCTTGTTTGATTACTCAATGTATTATTACAACCAAGGAGAGAACTGGCTGTCACAGCCATATGTGACACAGAGTCAACCCGAGTCCTCCACAGTCCCTGGTGCCATTGTTGGAGTGACAGGAAGACATTGTGACTGCAAGAGGTGGCAAAATAATCGTTGATATGTGCAGTTGTATGGCCAGAAACGCAGAAACCCAGATTGTTTCGGTTGGATGAAGTCGCAGTACCATCTGTTGCCATCTTGTCCATCACATTTTAAGTGGCCTTTTATGTACATGCATATTCTAATCATATTGTAATATTTTTTTCACAGAAATTGTCATCCGACAAGCCGAGCTCAGATGGCGAAGCAACACCCGAAAACGGACACATGGACAAGGATAACGGTACATATTACAAACCCCGTTTCCATATGAGTTGGGAAACTGTGTTAAATGTAAATATAAACGGAATACAATGATTTGCAAATCCTTTTCAACCCATATTCAATTGAATGCACTACAAAGAAAAGATATTTGATGTTCAAACTCATAAACTTTATTTTTTTTTTGCCAATAATAATTAACTTAGAATTTCATGGCTGCAACACGTGCCAAAGTAGTTGGGAAAGGGCATGTTCACCACTGTGTTACATCACCTTTTCTTTTAGCAACACTCAATAAGCGTTTGGGAACTGAAGAAACTAATTGTTGAAGCTTTGAAAGTGGAATTCTTTCCCCTTCTTGTTTTATGTAGAGCTTCATTCGTTCAACAGTCCAGGGTCTCCGCTGTCATATTTTACGCTTCATAATGCGCCACACATTTTCGATGGGAGACATGTCTGAACTGCAGGCGGGACAGGAAAGTACCCACACTCTTTTTTTACGAAACCACGCTGTTGTAACACGTGCTGAATGTGGCTTGGCATTGTCTTGCTGAAATAAGCAGGGGTGTCCATGAAAAAGACGGCACTTAGATGGCTGCATATGTTGTTACAAAACCTGTATGTACCTTTCAGCATTAATGGTGCCTTCACAGATGTGTAACTTATCCATGCCTTGGGCACTAATGCACCCCCACACCATCACAGATTCTGGCTTTTGAACTTTGCGTCAATAACAGTCTGAATGGTTTGCTTCCCCTTTGATCCGGATGACACGATGTCAAATTTTTCCAAAAACAATTTGAAATGTGGACTCGTCAGACCACAGAACACTTTTCCACTTTGCATCAGTCCATCTTAGATGATATCAGGCCCAGAGAAGCCGGCGGCATTTCTGGATGTTGTTGATGAATGGCTTTCGCATAGTAGAGCTTTAACTTGTACTAACAGATGTAGCGACCAACTGTATTTAGTGACAGTGGTTTTCTGAAGTGTTCCGGAGCCCATGTGGTGATATCCTTTAGAGAATGATGTCGGTTTTTGATAAAGTGCCGTCTGAGGGATTGAAGGTCACGGTCATTCAGTGTTGGTGTCCGGCCATGCCGCTTAAATGGAGTGATTTCTCCAGATTCTCTGAACCTTTTGATGATTTTATGCACCGTAGATGTTGAAATCCCTAAATTTCTTGCAATTGCACTTTGAGAAATGTTGTTCTTAAACTGTTTGACTATTTGCTCACGCAGTTGTGGACAAAGGGGTGTACCTCGCCCCATCCTTTCTTGTGAAAGACTGGGCATTTTTTGGAAAGCTGTCATGGCACCCACCTGTTCCCAATTAGCCTGCACACCTGTGGGATGTTCCAAATAAGTGATTGATGAGTGTTCCTCAACTTTATCAGTATTAATTGCCACCTTTCCCAACTTCTTTGTCACGTGTTACTGGCATCAAATTCTAAAGATAAGGATTATTTGCAAAAAAAAAATGTTTATCAGTTTGAACATCAAATATGTTGTCTTTGTAGCATATTCAACTGTATACGGGTTGGAAATTATTTGCAAATCATTGTATTCCGTTTATATTTACATCTAACACAATTTCCCAACTCATATGGAAACGGGGTTTGTATCAGTAACCAGAACATTTTGTCAAGTTTAACCGTATAAATATATATATTTTTTTATGTCCAGGTAAAGGCAAGAAGAATTCCAAGTCGGATCAAAAGACCGGAACAGTTGGGAAGGGTGCCGGAATTAAGATCACTAAGATTATTGGTCTGGGCAAAAAGAAGCCTTCCATGGATGAGCAGACATCGTCAGCAGAGGAAGATGTACCATCATGTGGTAAGCAACGTCTTCAACTGTAATATAATGTACAATGTGTAAATTATTATTTAATTTTAGAGTTATCCCAATATTTTCTTTTAGGCTAGTACAGGGGTCGGCAACCCAAAATGTTGGAAGACCCATATCGGACTAAAAGTACACAAAACTAATCTGTCTGGAGCCGCAAACAATTAATAGTCTAAAATATAAGTTGTGTAATGAAGGCAACACATGACGTAAGTGTCTATATTAGCTGTAATAACCTACTATCAAAATGACTTTAAAAGTCTTATATAAGTATTATAATGAAGTCAACACATGATGTGTCTATATTAGCTATAATATCCCACTATCAAAATGACTATGTGTCGCAGGCTGAAGCAAATCTTCATTGACCGAAATGTTGAAATTCAATATTTATTCTACACATTTTTACAATGTTATAAACCATTAGTAAATCAGAGGCTACTCAGAAGGTGAGATAACGCCTGGAAATTACTTTCTTTTAATTGCCAAATGTAGAGATGTCCGATAATATCGGACTGCCGATATTATCGGCTGATACATGCTTTCAAATGTGATATCGGAAATTATCGGTATTGTTTTCAAAAAGTAAAATTTATGACTTTTTAAACGCCGCTGTGTACACGGACGTAGGGAGAAGTACAGAATACCAATAAACCTTAAAAGTACTGCCTTTGCGTGCCGGCCCAATCCCATAATATTGACGGCTTTTCACACACACAAGTGAATGCAAGGCATACTTGGTCAACAGCCATACAGGCCACACTGTGAACCCACACCAAACAAGAATGACAAACACATTTCGGGAGAACATCCGCACCGTAACACAACATAAACACAACAGAACAAATACCCAGAACCCCTTGCAGCACTAACTCATCTGTGACACTACAATATACACCCCCTGCTATCTCCTACCCCCACCCACCTCATCCTCCCCATGCTCTCTCAGGGAGAGCATGTCCCAAATTCCAAGCTGCTGTTTTGAGGCATGTTAAAAAAAATAATGTACTTTGTGACTTCAATAATAAATATGGCAGTGCCATGTTGGCATTTTTTTCCATAACTTGAGATTATTTATTTTGGAAAACTTTGTTACATTGTTTAATGCATCCAGCAGGGCATCACAACAAAATTAGGCATGATAATTTGTTAATTCCACGACTGTGTATATCGGTATCGGTTGATATCGGAATTGGTAATTAAGAGTTGGACAGTATCAGATATCGGCAAAAAAGCCATTATCGGACATCTCTAGTCAAAGGTATTGATGTGTGTATCTAAGTTAAAGGAAACAGCAGGCTATCTTCTTCAATAGATTTATTACAATCTTGGGCAAGCTAGGTAATGTTTGCTGTGGTCTGGAACAACTCGGCACACAAACAACTATCTGAAATGCAGCCAATATTACGTACAGATAATGTGTCATGAGACATGCAAATCTAAATTATATACAATGAGGATGAAATTAAAGGATATTAAATGAGCTTAGTAATGCAATATTTACATACAGTTTGCCTAAATAGTTAAGTGAATTATATTTACATGGCGCTTTTCTCTAGTGACTCAAAGCGCTATTTATTACATGGTGAAACCCAATATCTAAGTTACATTTAAAGCAGTGTGGGTGGCACTGGAGCAGGTGAGTTAAGTGTCTTGCCCAAAGACACAACAGCAGTGACTAGGATGGTGGAAGCGGGTATCGAACCTGGAACCCTCAAGTTGCTGGCACGGCCACTCTACCAACCGAGCTATACTGCCATACAGATAGATAGATAGATAGATAGATAGTACTTTATTCATTCCGTCAGGAGAGTTCCTTCAGGAAAATTACAATTTTCAGCACAATCCCATTCAAGATCAGACAAACATTACAGGGAGACAGAACAGGATCGCTGACGGGTCTGCCGGCTTCCAGCGCCCCTTACAAAAAAGATGACGTACAGGTAAACAAGGGGGGGGGGAGAAAAAAATAGAAGATTAAAATAAAATTAAAAAATCGGTCTTAGCCTAGGCCCTGGAGTGGGGTTGCAGACTGAGGCCAAGGGAAAAAAAATATAAAACAACAGCAACTCATAGCCATAGTACACATCCCTCTTACACAAACATCAAAGAACACAGAGGACATTAAAGACATTAAAGCAGCAGATACAACCAAACACTTCTACATACAGCTATGAATAGAGTAAAAGAAACATATCCACTGTGGTGGCCTCTGCGGTGTTCCACGCCATCGTCCGCTGGGGTGGAGGGAGCATGGCCAGAGACAGAAGCAGACCCAACAAGGCAACCAAGACAGCCGACTCCACTCTCGGCCAGTGTCCAGTCCGCATGGATGAGCGAGGATACGTCCAAGGTGACTGAGGTGTCCGACACCTACTCGCCCAGTCAAGACACCGCGAAGCCTCTCCGTCCCAGTAGCTCAGTGCTAGCTCCACAGTCCTGTCCCCTCATCCGCATCTCCTCCAATACATCCAAACAGACTGTGGTGTAGCAGAGACCCAGCAGCTGGTCTCCATGGCCAAAAGGCTCCCAGGAGGCAGATCCAGAAGTCCACAAAAAAAAAGCACCACAGAGGTCACAAAAGTGCCACCCCTTGTCACACAGTCCCAAAGGGTCCCGGACCAAAATGCAAAAAAATATAATAACACATGAAAACAAGAGGGAAACACAAAAGGATGACACAAGAGCACAGAGCTCCTGCCTACAGCAGCCACTACAGCAGCGCCATCTTGGAAAAAAAAAATGGCGGTAGTGTATAGTTTATGGCGTTTCTCTGTTTTTGTTTTGCCCTAAAAAGTGTTAATACTGTATACTATTGTCCTTATTACACACCAGGTGTTGTAACGGGCATATTAGTTTTAGTTTGTATTAAGAAAATTTGGAGGTATTGAAATCGCCATGTTTAATTGCTAATGCTAGTCAGTAGCATGCCAATAGCAAAGCCAATGTATATCAGCATCAAGCTAGCGCATTTTTTGGAAAAGTAGACGCTTACTTAAGTTGGAGAGTTTTTTTGAGTCAATTTCTTTGTTAGAGATGAACATTGAACCATTAATTTGATTAAGGCCACACTCAGTGCTACTGGAGTGATCGGCAAGCACCGACCCAGGTACTAAAACATGACACTGTTGGATTTTACATGAATTGTTGAATGATTGGTGCCAGGATTTGATTAATGTAAAAAAAATACCAGATTTGGTACCCATTCCTACTGTATATTATCATTCATGCTCATATATCGAAATAATATGTTAGCATCTGCATCATCAAAATGACTTACTCGATCAACAGTACAAGGAAACAGTCTTAACAAAAACAGGCGATCTAATTTAATGTGTTTCTTACTAAATAAATATTATGCTATATAATATAATGTTATAATATTATCCATCCATCCCTCTTCTTCCGCTTATCCGATGTCGGGTCACGGGGGCAACAGCCTAAGCAGGGAAGCCCAGACTTCCCTCTCCCCAGCCACTTTGTCCAGCTCCTCCTGGGGGATCCCGAGGCATTCCCAGGCCAGCCGGGAGACATATTCTTCCCAACAAGTCCTGGGTCTTCCCCGTGGCCTCCTACCGGTCAGACGTGCCCTAAACACCTCCCTAGGGAGGCGCTAGGGTGGCATCCTGACCAGATGCCCGAACCACCTTATCTGGCTCCTCCCGATGTGAAGGAGCAGCGGATTTACTTTGAGCTCCTCCTAAATGGCAGAGCTTCTCACCCTATCTCGAAGGGAGAGCCCTGCCACCCGGCGGAGGAAACTCATTTCGGCCGCTTGTACCCGTGATCTGATCCTTTCGGTCATGACCATAGGTGAGGATGGGAACGTAGACCGACCGGTAAATTGAGAGTTTTGCCTTCCGGCTCAGCTCCTTCTTCACCACAACGGATCGATACGGCGTCAGCCTTACAGAAGACGCCGCACCGATACACCTGTCGATCTCACGGTCCACTCTTCCCTCACTCGTGAACAAGACTCCGAGGTACTTGAACTCCTCCACTTGGGGCAGGGTCTCTTACCCTACCCGGAGATGGCACTCCAACCTTTTCCGGACGAGAACCATGGACTCGGACTTGGAGGTGCTGATTCTCATTCAAGTCGCTTCACACTCGGCTGCGAACCGATCCAGTGAGAGCTGAAGATCCTGGCAAGATGAAGCCATCAGAACCACATCATCTGCAAAAAGCAGATACCTAATCCTGCAGCCACCAAACCAGATACCCTCAACGCCCTGACTGCGCCTAGGAATTCAGTTTATAAAAGTTCTGAACAGTCGGTGACGAAGGGCAGCCTTGGCAGAGTCCAACCCTCACTGGAAACGGGTCCGACTTACTGCCGGCAATGCGGACCAAGCTCTGACACTGATCGTTCAGGGAGCGAACTGCCACAATCAGACAGTCCGATTGTAAGAAATTTTGGGATTTCAACATCTACCCTCCATAATATCATCAAAAGGTTCAGAGAATCAGTAGAAATCACTCCACGTAAGCGGCATGGCCGGAAAACAACATTGAATGACCGTGACTTTCGATCCCTCAGACGGCACTGACGTCAATCTCTAAAGGATATCACCACATGGGCTCATCAACACTTCAGAAAACCACTGTCGCTAAATACAGTTGGTCGCTACATCATTAAGTGCAAGTTAACCTCTACTATGCAAAGCGAAAGCCATTTATCAAGTGAAGTGAATTATATTTATATAGCGCTTTTTCTTTGGTGACTCAAAGCGCTTTACATTGTGAAACCCAATAGCTAAGTTACATTTAAACCAGTGTAGGTGGCACTGGGAGCAGGTGGGTAAAGTGTCTTGCCCAAGGACACAACGGCAGTGACTAGGATGGCGGAAGCAGGGATCGAACCTGGAACCCTCAAGTTGCTGGCACGGCCACTCTACCAACCAAGCTATATAAACAACATCCAGAAACGCCCCCGGCTTCTCTAGTCCCGAGATCATCTAAGATGGACTGATGCAAAGTGGAAAAGTGTTATGTGGTCTGACGAGTCCACATTCCAAACTGTTTTTGGAAA
Source organism: Nerophis ophidion (assembly GCF_033978795.1). Classification (NCBI taxonomy): domain Eukaryota; kingdom Metazoa; phylum Chordata; class Actinopteri; order Syngnathiformes; family Syngnathidae; genus Nerophis; species Nerophis ophidion. The sequence continues at coordinate 46,020,143 of NC_084620.1, read as the reverse complement.
TATTCGACGTGGACCAAAAGGCAAGCGAACCATCCAGACTTTTATCGACGTAAAGTTCATTAGTGCCCAAGGCATGGGTAACTTACACATCTGTGAAGGCACCATTAATGCTGAAAGGTACATACAGGTTTTGGAACAACATATGCTGCATCTAAGCGCCGTCTTTTTCATGGACACCGCTGCTTTTGCCGAGCTATGCCAAGCCACGTTCTTGTTACAACAGTGTGGCTTCGTTAAAAAAGAGTGCAGGTACTTTCCTGGCCCGCCTGCAGTCCACACCTGTCTCCCATCGAAAATGTGTGGCGCATTACAAAGCGTAAAATACGACAGCAGAGACCCTGGACTGTTGAACGACTGAAGCTCTACATAAAACAAGAATGGGAAAGAATTCCACTTTCAAAGTTTCAACAATTAGTTTCGTCAGTTCCCAAACGTTTATTGAGTGTTGGTCAAAGAAAAGGTGATGTAACACAGTGGTGAACATGCCCTTTCCCAACTACTTTGGCACGTGTTTCAGCCATGAAATTCTAAGTTAATTATTATTTGCAAAAAAAAATAAAGTTTATGAGTTTGAACATCAAATATTTTGTCTTTGTAGTGCATTCAACTGAATATGGGTTGAAAAGGATTTGCAAATCATTGTATTCAGTTTATATTTACATCCAACACAATTTCCCAACTCATATGGAAACGGAGTTTGTATTTTACAATCAAGGAAAACGCAACAAAAATGCAACAAACACAGCGAAATATGAAAATGAAGGGTAAAAAAAACCCACTTACAATGTGATGTATTTGATATATCAAAAAGCTTTAGAACTTTGTTGTAAAAATATTTTTCAGCGTCTCACCCTGACAACCGAATTTCAGGTTGACCGCTCAGGAAATACTCTGTGGAAACGCTCCCCGCCCACACTGCTTGGTGCCTCATCTGAGGTGCCATGACTTATATTACCATAGTAACAAATTAGATTAGCATAGTAACTAATTAAATTTCCATAGTAAGTAATATATCCTAGTTCAAGACTCACGGTAATTTGAAAACATCACTGCACATCATAATGGCAGCTGCAATTTCCATCTTGAAGATCTAAAAAAAAAAAATAGTTGGGAATGACTGGCGGGCCTGATTGAAAAGCTTAACAGGCCGCATGTGGCCCCCGGGCCTTAATTTGCCCAGGTCTTGTGTTAAAGGCCTACTGAAATGAGATGTTCCTATTTAAACGGGGATAGCAGGTCCATTCTATGCGTCACACTTGATTATTTTGCGATATTACCATATTTTTGCTGAAAGGATTTAGTAGAGAACATCCATGATAAAGTTCGCAACTTTTGGTCGCTCATAAAAAAGCCTTGCCTGTACCGGAAGTAGCAGACGATGTGTGCGTGACCTCACCGGTTGTGTAGCTGCTCACATCCTCACATTATTTATAATCATAGCCACCAGCAGCGAGAGTAATTCGGACCGAGAAAGCGATAATTTCCCCATTAATTTGAGCCGGCTTGAAAGATTTCTGGATAAGGATAGTGAGAGTGAAGGACTAGAGAGGAAGAAAAAATGTCAGGGCAGTATGAGTGATTTAGATGTTATTAGACACATTTACTAGGATAATTCTGGAAAATCCCATATCTGCTTATTGTGTTACTAGTGTTTTAGTGAGATTATATGGTACCTGAAAGTCAGAGGGGTGTGGCCACGGGTGTGGTGACCGCCAGTGTCTTCGGTGGGAGGAGGTAATAGTCCACAGCTGCAGGAGGACGCATGCTCGGCTCATGTCTATGGTAAGAGCCGATTTATTAGGACAATTTTCTCACCGAAACTTGCCAGTTGACATGTGGTCAGGAACCATGTTCGCCTGCCCGCTCTTTTCCATTGTAAAGCTTCACCTTCGGGAATGCAACCAAGGAAACACCGGCTGTGTTTGTGTTGCTAAAGGCAGCTGCAATACACCGCTTCCCACCTACATCTTTCTTCTTTGACTTCTCCATTATTAATTGAACAAATTGCAAAAGATTCAGCAACACAGATGTCCAGAACACTGTGTAATTATGCGATTAAAGCAGACTACCTATAGCTTGGATCGGGCTGGAAGACCATGTCCGCTACCACCGCCGGCGTCACGCGCATGCGTCCTCATACGCGTCATCATTCCGCGACGTTTTCAACAGGATACTTCGTGGGAAATTTAAAATTGCAATTAAGTTAACTAAACCGGCCGTATTGGCATGTGTTGCAATGTTAATATTTCATCATTGATATATAAACCATCAGACTGCGTGTTCGGTAGTAGTGGGTTTCAGTAGGCCTTTAAGCAATGTCAGCTAAAATGTATCTAAGAGCCAGATGCAGTCATCAAAAAAGCCACATCTGGCTCTAGAGCCATAGGTTTCCTACCCCTGTCCTAGTTATTAATGCCAACTGCCACCTTTAATAATATATATAGACAAAACTGTAAATGTTCACACGTCCACGAGCACATAGAAGTGCTAACTTGTCAGCCACTTCTCCAATAGACTCCTTTTAAACACTCCTCGCCCTTTAATGCATCAAAAGGCAACAGTAATTCTGTTATATAATCAACGCAATTGCTCCTCATGGCTGTATTTAATCCTGACCGCCATGTCCTCCAAAGGATACCTGAACGTGCTGTCCAACAACCGGTGGCGGGAGCGTTGGTGCCGCCTCAAAGACAACCAGCTGCTCCTCCACAAAGACCAGGACGACCTGAAGAGCCACATCGCCTCCTTGCCCCTCCGAGGCTGCGAGGTCATCCCAGGTCTCGACCACAAGCACCGCTTTGCTTTTCGCTTGCTCCGCAACGGACAGGAAGTCGCCGTACTCGAGGTATGTATTCTTTATAGTGGGTTCGATGACACATACATTGGTTTTAAGGTTTCATGAATTTTTGCTACAGTAAGGGAACAAAATGTGAGGCATGATAATGCTTCAGATTTATCCGTCAATTCTAAGTTTTGGGGGTTTTTTTATGTTGTTTTTTGTTTGTTTTCTGCCCTTTTTGTCAAAGAAAACTATGTTGTTTTTTTATGGCAAACAAACTAAATATGCAAAATCTTCCACAAAAAATATTTTCCAAAGTGGAATATTTAAAGGCCTACTGAAATGAGATTTTCTTTTTTAAGCAGGGATAGCAGGTCCATTCTATGTGTCGTACTTGATCATTACGTGGTATTGCCATATTTTTCCTAAAATTATTTGGTAGAGAACATCCACGATAAAGTTCAAAACTTTTAGTCGCTAATAGAAAAGCCCTGCCTTTACCGGAAGTCGCAGACGATGACTTCACCCGTTGAGGGCTCCTCACGTCCTCACATTGTTTTTAATGGGAGCCTCCAACAAAAAGAACTATTCGGACCGAGAAAACGACAATTTCCCCATTAATTTGAGTGAGGATGAAAGATTTGTGTTTGAGGATATTTATAGCGACGGACTAGAAAAAAAGAAGAAGAAAAAAAGTTTAAAAAAAAAAACACGATTGCATTGGGACGGATTCAGATGTTTTTAGACACATTTACTAAGTTAATTCTGGGAAATCTCTTATCTTTCTATTGTGTTGCTAGTGTTTTAGTGAGTTAAATAGTACCTGATAGTCGGAAGGGTGTCTCCACGGGTGTCTTGACGCGCAGTGTCTCAGGGGAGTCGACGGCAGCTGTGGACGGCACAAGCTCAGCTTTTCTCCGGTAAGAACTGACTTTTTAACCACAATTTTCTCACCGAAACCTGCTGGTTGACATGTGGTCGTAATCCATGTTCTCTTGACCGCGCTCTGATCCATAGGAAAGTTTCACCTCCAGGAATTCTAAACAAGGAATCACCGTGTGTTTGTGTGGCTAAAGGCTAAAGCTTCCCAACTCCATCTTTCTACTGTGACTTCTCCGATATTAATTGAACAAATTGCAAAAGATTCAGCAACACAGATGTCCAAAATACTGTGTAATTATGCGTTTAAAGCAGAAGACTTTTAACTGTGTTTGTGAGCAGCGTTCATACTTCCTAAAAACTTGTGACGTCTTGCGTACTCGTCATCATTACACGACGTTTCGATGACGAAAGTCCCGGGAAATTTAAAATTGTATTTTAGTAAACTAAAAAGGCTGTATTGGCATGTGTTGCATTGTTAATATTTCATCATTGATATATAAACTATCAGACTGCGTGGTGGGTAGTAGTGGGTTTCAGTAGGCCTTTAAGGTGAAGTAATCAGAGCCTTGGATAGGTCAATCATTTATAAAAACTAGAGATGTCCGATACTGGCTTTTTTACCGATAGCCGATATTCCGATATTGTCCAACTCTTAATTACCGTTACCGATATATACAGTCAAGGAATTAACACATTATTATGCCTAATTTTGTTGTGATGCCGTGTATATTGTAGCGTCCCGGAAGAGTTAGTGCTGCAAGGGGTTCTGGGTATTTTTTCTGTTGTGTTACGGTGCAGATGTTCTCCCGAAATGTGTTTGTCATTCTTTTTTGGTGTGGGTTCACAATGTGGCGCATATTTGTAACAGTGTTAAAGTTGTTTATACTGCCCACCCTCAGTGTGACCTGTATGGCTGTTGACCAAGTATGCGTTGCATTCACTTGTGTGTGTGCGTGTAAAAGCCGCATATATTATGTGACTGGGTCGGCACGCAAAGGCAGTGCCTTTCAGGTTTATAGGCGCTCTGTACTTTTTGAAACCGATACCGATAACTTTGAAATCGATCCCGATAATTTCCGGTATTACATTGTAAAGCATTTATCGGTCGATATTATCGGCAAGCCGATATTATCGGACATCTCTAATAAAAACATTAATTTTGATTCAATGTTATTTTTGAGCAATAACAGTTTTAAAGCTTTGTTAGTCTTTTTCTAAATTACATTTCACCTGTAAACTTTTTTTCCCCCACTTTTGATATGTTTTTGTGTATTTTAATCGTATATTTCGGATGTGCCGGGGGCTTTTAAAACATTAGCTGCGTGCCACACTTTTGACACCCCTGCTACAGATGATAAAAAATTACATCTGATAAGTCTATGGATAAAAAGCAGAGCCTGGCAACACATGCGCGTTTATCATAACGCACAGTCTGCATTTCTGCTTCAGTAAACAATGACGGTGATGATGTCAGCTTGCTAACACACTTGCTAACTTGGCAGCCACTTCTCCAAGAAACTCCTTTTGAACACTCCTCGCACATTAAGACTTCAAAAGGGACATATTTGCTTTTGTTTGTTGACCTGCAAAGTATGTTTTTGGGGAAATAAAAGTGAAGTTTCCATGGACTCACAAAGACTCAAACAAGTAATTTACTGGAGACATGGCACAGGATGAAGTTATAAAAAGTTGACTTTACACTCACCTTAGTGTTTACCATGAAGTCTCTCTTTTGACAGACCCTTCGTGGTAAAGTTGTCCGTGTGCAAATTAGGGATGATGTTTGATAAGGAAATATCGAGTTCGAGCCTATTATCAAATCCTCTTATTGAATCGATTCCTTATCGATTCTCTTATCGAGTCCAGATAGGTTGTTGTATATGGAAAAAAACACACAATATTTGGTTTAACAAAAGCTCACTTTTATTATATAAGAAAAAAATGTAATCTAATAAATATTGACCGTTACCCTCCTAAAAAAATAAAATAAAATAAATAAATATTGACTGTTGTTACACAAAGTACATTAAGTGGGATTTTTCAGAAAAACAAATATATACAGTAACACAAAAAAAAACCTGTCTCTGTGATCACTATACGTGTATAAATAACAATATAGTATTAAATAAAATCAGTCCCTTGGGGACAAAACTGAAAATAAATACAGCTCTCCAAAAAGTGCACTTCTGCTGTTATTGGAACATACTAACTACAGCTATTGGAATATACTAACTACAGCTATTGGAATATACTAACTACAGCTATTGGAACATACTAACTACAGCTGTTGGAACATACTAACTACTAGAGATGCGCGGATAGGCAATTATATCATCCGCAACCGCGTCACCAAAGTCGTCATCCAACCGCCGTCCACCCGAACCAACATTTTATCAGTAACGCATCCGCCCGTCACCCGCCCGCTGAAATACATCAGAGGTTGGCCACCTTTACCTCTCACAGAGCTGTCTAGACCCGTTTCACAGACAATTGGAGCCGCTAAAGTTCTCGCGATTATCCAATTGGCGTTCATCCTGATGACAAGGATATGGGCGTGCTGTGAAGCCATTGCCTTTGACACCTTCAACAACACGTACACACCGATTGTTAGTCTGGCAACATGTTGTGTGCAGCTTCCGCAATCACACGTACAAGATTGAAAGGCATACTGGGTGATACAGAGTACACTGATGGTTGTTATACAAACAACTTTAACACTTACTAATATGCACCACGCTGTGAAGCCACACCAAACAAGATTGACAAACACATTTCGGGAGAATATCCTCACAGTAACACAACATAAACGCAACACAACAAATACTCAGAATCCTTTGTATCCATGACTCTTCCTGAATATATTTGGTGGGTGGGATGTTGGGGTGGCGGGGTTTGCTGCTGGCGGGGTGTATAAAATAGTCAGGGTGTGTCATGGATACAAAGGATTCTGGGTATTTGTTGTGTTGCGTTTATGTTGTGTTACTGGGAGGATGTCCTCCCGAAATGTGTTTGTCAATCTTGTTTGGTGTGGCTTCACAGCGTGGCGCATATTACTAAGAGTGTTAAAATTGTTTGTATCACAACCATCAGTGTACTCTGTGTCACCCAGTATGCCTTGCAGTCATGTGCGTGTTGTTGCGGAAGCCACACACAACATGTTGCTGGACTGACAAGCAGATCGTACATGCTGTAGAGGGCGACAAAGTCAATGACTTCATAGCACGCCCTAATACTTATTATCTGGGTGACTGCCGGTAGTCATTCTAGAGAATATTAGCGTCTCCTATTGTCTTCTTCGCTTTGTGACACGGGTCTTAAATGGCTCTTTGAATGGCAAAGGATACCGATCCCAGAACCATGTATATCAAATATTTCCGGATGATTCAACCGCCACCCGCCCGGATCTAATTAAAATCTGCTTTTTCGTCATGTCACCCGCCCGACCCGCTGTTTATCCGCGGACTCTGCGGATGAGACCGCAAACCGCGCATCTCTACTAACTCCACACACTATGACACTAAGAACGCAACAGTCATCAATCAACAATTATTTTTCAAAAAAGAGCGGATATGGAAATTGACCGGCAACAATAAACGTTAGTTACTCACCGGCGTCACCGCCACTGTAGCTGGGACTTGGGCAGCTGGCAGAAGAGGGGCGTTCTTCGTCGTCTCTGCCGTTGCTTCTCCACGTGTCGAAGATGCGACACGGTTCTCGAACTTTCAGGTTATGTGCAGCCTGCACGTTTCAACATGCTTGTTGTGCTGCCCCCCTTACACGAGAGCGAAGCCTGGCAATAATTCAATGTTTATTTATACAGCCCTAAATCACAAATGTCTCAAAGGACTGTACAAACCATTACGACTACGACATCCTCTGAAGAACCCACAAAAGGGCAAGGAAAACTCACACCCAGTGGGCAGGGAGAATTCACACCCAGTGGGACGCCAGTGACAATGCTGACTATGAGTAACCTTGGAGGGGACCGAAAGCAATGGATGTCGCGCGGGTCTAACATGATACTGTGAAAGGTCAATCCATAGTGGCTCCAACACAGCCGCGAGAGTTCAGTTCAAAGCGGATCCAAGACAGCAGCGAGAGTCCCGTCCACAGGAAACTGGGTCCTGGGTCCCGACGAGCGCTCCATCCTGGGTCTCGACTCTGGACAGCCAGTACTTCATCCATGGTCATCGGACCGGACCCCCTCCACAAGGGAGGGTGGAGACATAGGAGAAAAAGAAAAGAAGCGGCAGATCAACTGGTCTAAAAAGGAGGTCTATTTAAAGGCTAGAGTATACAAATGAGTTTTAAGGTGAGACTTAAATGCTTCTACTGAGGTAGCATCTCGAACTGTTACCGGGAGGGCATTCCAGAGTACTGGAACCCGAACGGAAAACGCTCTACAGCCCGCACACTTTTTTTGGGCTTTAGGAAACACTAATAAGCCAGAGTCTTATTATTGCTGCTTCCTTGTTTTTTTTTTTGTGAAATGAAGCCATAATTTAGAGCCCTTTTTCCGGTCCATTTTTGCTGCTTTTCCTATCTGCGCCTAATGACTGAGCTATGTGACGTCATTTCTTGTGATGTCAAACGGGGCATTTCTTGTCGGAATGGGATTCGTTCCTAGTGACTCGATTAAAGAACCATCTCTTTTTCTTTACTATAGTGGTCTCGATAACGGGTACCGCTTCTCAAAAAGGGATTTGAGTCCGAGGACTCGGTTCTTTTCTTATCGAACAACCGGGAAAACCGGTTTCGAGTATCATCCCTAGTGCAAATTGAGGTAGTATTTGTGATTGATAAAACTTTCGGCTAATCAAAATTTACGACCAATAAAAAACAATATATGGGGACGGAAATTTGACCTGGCAAATACAAACTAAACAAAACACCGGCGGAAAACGATAAACGATAAAAAACAAGCAAACCGGTGTTTTGACCTGAAGAAGGCAGGATCGGTAAATTTTTTTTAATGATATCTGCGTCCCACTAGAAATGCGCATCCTTTCTGATTTCAATGCGTAAAAAGACACAAACAGTGCGTTAACGCCAACACTGGATAATCAGAATCAGAAATACTTTATTAATCCTCGAGAGGAAATTACAATTTTCAGCAAAATCCCATTCAATAACTGAAAAACATTACAGGGAGACAGAACAGGATCGCCAACTTCCAACTAAGGAACATGTGATGATATTTTGGGGGTGACATGCTTCTACTGAGCTTCTTTTGTGTTACAATAAAGACTCTTTTAAGTTAAGTTACGTTAAAGTACCAATGATTGTTACACACACACTAGGTGTGGTGAATTTTGTCCACTGCATTTCCTCTTGATCACCCCCCTGGGAGGTGAGGAGAGCAGTGAGCAGCAGCGGTGGCCGTGCCCGGGAATATTTTTTGATGATTTAACCCCCAATTCCAACCCTTGATGCTGAGTGCCAAGCAGGGAGGTAATGGGTCCCATTTTTATAGTCTTTGGTATGATTCGGCCGGGGTTTGAACTCGCAACCTACCTATCTTAAGGCGGACACTCTGACCACTAAGCCACTGAGTATCTAATGTATGACACTTACAGCTTTGGTGAAACTCCCTCTAGTTTTTGGGACTTTTTCTTTGACTGTTCCACCATTGTTGTTTTTGTTTCAAAATTCATCCGTGGGGCCAGCTTGCTCATCTTGTCTGCTATGCTTTTGTCAGCGTCATAACAGAGGGGTGTGGCTTGCCATGACGCGCAAAAAAAACTTCCATCCATCCATTCTGCATGACTAAAATAAACGAGTGAACTTGCTTTTTTGACAGCCCTAAAAGTATGGACTAAAAACAAGAATGCTGTATGTCCTGTTACAGCCCTGACTTTGTACAAACCCAGTTTCCATATGAGTTGGGAGATTGTGTTAGATGTAAATATAAATGGAATACAATGATTTGCAAATCATTTTCAACTCATATTCAGTTGAATATGCAACAAAGACAACATATTTGATGTTCAAACTGATAAACATTTATATTTTGCAAATAATCAGCTTTAGAATTTGATGCCAGCAACATGTGACAAAGAAAATGGGAAAGGTGGCAATAAACACTGATAAAGTTGAGGAACGCTCATCAAACACTTATTTGGAACATCCCACAGGTGTGCAGGCTAATTGGGAACAGGTGGGTGCCATGATTGGGTATAGAAACAGCTTCCCAAAAGTGCTCAGTCTTTCACAAGAAAGGATGGGGCAAGGTACACCCCTTTGTCCACAACTGCGTGAGCAAATATTCAAACAGTTTAAGAATAACGTTTCTCAAAGTGCAATTGCAAGAAATGTAGGGATTTCAACATCTACGGTCTATAATATCATCAAAAGGTTCAGAGAATCTGGAGAAATCACTCCACGTAAGCGGCATGGCCGGAAACCAACATTGAATGACCGTGACCTTCGATCCTTCAGACTGCACTGTATCAAAAACTGACATCAATATCTAAAGGATATCACCACATGGGCTCAGGAACACTTCAGAAAACCACTGTCACTTAATACAGTTCGTCGCTACATCTGTAAGTACAAGTTAAAGCTCTTCTATGCAAAGCCAAAACCATTCATCAACAACATCCAGAAACGCCGCCGGCTTCTCTGGGCCTGAGATCATATAAGATGGACTGGTGCTAAGTGGAAAAGTGTTCTGCGGTCTGATGAGTCCACATTTCAAATTGTTTTTGGAAGTATTCGACATCGTGTCATCCGGACCAAAGGGGAAGCGAACCATCCAGACTGTTATCGACGCAAAGTTGAAAAGCCAGCATCTGTGATGGTATGGGGGTGCATTAGTGCCCAAGACATGGGTAACTTACACATCTGTGAAGGCACCATTAATGCTGAAAGGTACATACAGCTTTTGGAACAAAATATGCTGCTATCTAAGCGCCATCTTTTTCATGGACACCCCTGCTTATTTCTGCAAGACAATGCCAAGCTAAATCCAGCACGTGTTACAACAGCGTGGCTTCGTAAAAAAAGAGTGCGGGTACTTTCCTGGCCCGCCTGCAGTCCAGACCTGTCTCCCATCGAAAATGTGTGGCGCATTATGAAGCGTAAAATACGACAGCGGAGACCCAGGACTGTTGAACGACTGAAGCTTTACATAAAACAAGAATGGGAAAGAATTCCACTTTCATAGCTTTGACAATTAGTTTCCTCAGTTCCCAAACGTTTATTGAGTGCTGTTAAAAGAAAAGGTGATGTAACACAGTGGTGAACATGCCCTTTCCCAACTACTTTGGCACGTGTTGCAGCTGTAAAATTCTAAGTTGATTATTATTTGCAAAAAAAAAATAAAGTTTATGAGTCAGAACATCAAATATCTTTTCTTTGTAGTCCATTCAATTAAATATGGGTTTGCAAATCATTGTATTCCGTTTATATTTACATCTAGCACAATTTCCCAACTCATATGGAAACAGGGTTTATATATTTGTTTGCTACGCGAGCAAGTCTAACATGTTCCTCTCAGGCGTCCTCGTCTGAAACTATGGGTCGTTGGCTGGGGGTCCTATTGGCTGAGACCGGCTCCACCGCTGACCCGGCCACGTTGCATTACGACTACATCGACGTGGAGACCACCGCTAACGTCATCCAGCTGGCCAAGCAGTCCCTATGGTGGTACACACTCTGTAAACACCACCACATGCTGTCTGTTGCTAACTGACTGTGTCTTGCAGTTTCACCAGTAAGCGCGCCATCTCCCCTAACCCGTACTTGGACAACCCAGTCAGCAGCTATGCCTGTCCCAGCGGCACGGCCCTGCACTATGATGACGTGCCGATCGACGGAATGGTAAGAAAGGTTCTTCAAGCACGGGCACTGTTTTCACTTGCTTTCTATTCAACTACGAATGCTACCGGGGTATGCCGCATACGTAACCATAGATCATTTTTTATTCCTATCTTATTTCATTCCTACAGCTAGAGATGTCCGATGATGTCGGAGTGCCAATATATTCGGACGATAAATGCTTTAAAATGTAATATCGGAAATGATCGTTATCGGTTTAAAAATGTAAAATTTAGGACTTTTTAAAACGCTGCTGTTCCGAGTGGTACACGGACGTAGGGAGAAGTACAGACCAGTTGTGTCTCCCAGTCATACTTGCGAACCCTCACGATTTTCCCGGGAGACTCCCAAATTTCAGTGCCCCTCCCGAAAATCTGCTGGGGAAACCAATCTCCCGAATTTCTCCCGATTTCCACCCAGACAACAATATTGGAGGTGTGCCTTTGCGTGCCGGGCCAATCACATAATATTGACAACTTTTCACACACCCAAGGCATACTTGATCAACAGCCATACAGGTCACACTGAGGGTGGCCATATAAACAACTTTAACACTGTTACAAATATGCGCCACACATGTGAACCCACACCAAACAAGAATGACAAACACATTTCGGGAGAACAATCCACACCGTAACACAACATAAACGCAACAGAACAAATACTCAGAATCCCTTGCACCACTAACTCTTCCGGGACGCTACAGTATACACCGCCCCCAACTCAACCCCGCCCACCTCAACCTCCTCATGCTCTCTCAGGGATAGCATGTCCCAAATTCCAAGCTGCTGTTTTGAGGCAGGTTTAAAAAAATAATGCACTCTGTGACTTCAATAATAAAAATGGCAGTGCGATGTTGGCATTTTTTTCCATAACCTGAGTTAATTTATTTTGGAAAACTTTGTTACATTGTTTAATACGTCCGACATTGATTGTTATTTATTACTCCGGTCTTGTTCTGTATATTGTACAGTATTTTAGTATTATTTTATATATCCGCAGTGTTTTGTACATTGTACAGGATTGTAGTCTGTTTATTTCAATTGTTAGTTTTTCTTTATTACCTCTTGTGTAATTTATTTTTACCCCATATTTGTCCCCTCTACCGCACCTTAATTTTGAGTCCTTAATCCCGTTATATGCAAATATAATGACAATAAAGTCCATTCTATTCTATTCTATTCTAACACATCCAGCGGGGCATCACAACAAAATTAGGCATAATAATGTGTTAATTCCACGACTGTATATATCAGTATCGGTTGATATCGGAATCGGTAATTAAGAGTTGGACAATATCGGTGTGGAGAGGCGGGGCCGGCAGTCGGACAGCAAGGACTGCCGGTTGGGCGACCCACGCGCCTGATAATATTTGCGGGGTTGATTCCGGCGCGCCCACGCCTCCTCGTTGCCATCTTGGGCCTGGCTCCGGCGTGCTCTGCCTCGCTGTCGCACAGCCGGCCACACCTTCTCGCCGCCATCTTGGGCCGGGCTCCGGCGTGCCCTTCCTCGCTGTCGGACTGCCGGCTCCGTCTCTCCACAATCGGAATATCGGATATCGGCAAAAAAGCCATTATCTGACATCTCTACCTACAACATATCATACCTCTCTATATTGTATTATACATTTTTTTAATCTCAATTATGTTTCTTCCCTACTAATATGCAACCTTTGTAGGCTCCCTCGTAGGGTTAAAATGATTACTCGTATTAATGATAAATATATATATATATATATATATATATATATATACGTATGTATCTGTGTGTATATATGTGTGTATGTATGTACGTATGTATGTATGTGGGTATATATGTATGTATGTATGTGTGTGTATATATATGTATGTATGTATGTGTGTGTATATATGTATGTATGTATATATATATATATATATATATATATATGTGTATTAAATATACGTGTATATGTATGTATGTATATATATGTATGTATATATATATGTATATGCATATATATATATATACATACACACATATATATATATATATGTATGCCGCAGGGGTAGAGTTGCCGTGCGCAACCCGAGGGTCCCTGGTTCAATTCCCACCTAGTACTGACCTCGTCACGTCCGTTGTGTCCTGAGCAAGACATTTCACCCTACCTCCTGATGGGTGCTGGTTAGCTCCTTGCATGGCAGCTCCCTCCATCAGTGTGTGATTGTTTGTGTGAATGGGTAAATGTGGAAGTAGTGTCAAAGCGCTTTGAGTACCTTGAAGGTAGAAAAGCGCTATAGAAGTACAACCCATTTATCATGTATTTGTTTATAAATATATGTATGGCGCAGTGGTAGAGTGGCCGTGCGCAACCCGAGGGTCCCTGGTTCACTTCCCACCCAGTACCGATCTCGTCACGTCCGTTGTGTCCTGAGCAAGACACTTCACCCTTGCTCTTGATGGGTGCTGGTTAGCGCCTTGCATGGCAGCTCCCTCCATCAGTGTGTGAATGTGTGTGTGAATGGGTAAATGTGGAAGTAGTGTCAAAGTGCTTTGAGTACTTTGAAGGTAGAAAAGCGCTATAAAAGTACAACCCATTTATCTTTTTTATATATATATATATATATATATATATATATATATATTATATATGTGTATATACATATATATATGTATATATATATATACACACACATATATATATATATATACATATATATATATGTATATACATATATATATACACACACATATATATATATATATGTATATACATGTATGTATATATATATATATATATATATATATACATATATATATACACATATATTTATATATATATATATATATATATATACACACACTATGTACTTATGTACTGCGTGCACTGTATTTTTCGGAGTATAAGTCGCTCCAGAGTATAAATCGCACCGGCCGAAAATGCATAATAAAGAAGGAAAAAAACATCCAGTATATAAGTCGCACTGGAGTATACAGTATGTCACATTTTTGGCGGAATTTTTTTTGATGAAACCAAACACCAAGAATAGACATTTGAAAGGCAATTTAAAATAAATAAAGAATAGTGAACAACATGCTGAATAAGTTTACGCTATATGACGCATAAATAACCAACTGAGAAGGTGCCTGGTATGTTAACGTAACATATTATGGTAAGAGTCATTCAAATAACTATAACATATAGAACATGCTATACGTTTACCAAACAATCTGTCACTCCTAATCGCTAAATCCAATGAAATCTTATACGTCTAGTCTCTTACGTGAATGAGCTGAATAATATTATTTGATATATTACGGTAATGTGTTAATAATTTCACACATAAGTCGCTCCTGAGTATAAGTCGCACCCCTGGCCAAACTATGAAAAAAAACTGCGACTTATAGTGCGAAAAATACGGTATATAAAAGATTACATATTGTTATGAAGGTGTTTGTTACTAAATGATGTATATATACTTGCAGTGTGTATATAAATAATTGATAGAGGGTTTTGAAGTTGTTTTTAGAGGCTTTGAAGGCGGGGACTCCCTTTAAAGAGACGTGTGTTCTCGTTTTGCATGTTGGAGCTCCCCTTTAAGTATATACTTAATCATTTATCATATAGTATATTGTTTTCATCCCTACTGTGCTTCATCCTAAACTACATGTACCTACGTACATTGCCTGCGTAACCATATATCGGTTACAATCCTACTACGTATCTTTTCTACCCTTTTTTCCTGCCACTTTAGAGGGACATATGTCCTGAAAATGCCTGAATTGAATGTCAATTGGCCTAAACAATGCATTACACTACTAACATGATTTTTCAACTATTCCAAAGATTTTTTTTACTGAATTTTTATACAATAATTTTGTTTCACATTGAATTTAAGTACACTTAATTATAAACACAGAATGTTTTTTAATGTAATTGTCAGCAAATTTGAAGTAAAAAAAAAAAGATCACCAAATTTTTATGCAAACAATTAATTCAGTCCAAAAAAAAGCTTTTATAATAGAGACACAAATTAACCTCCATAAATCTCTATTTGTAAACACTAACCACACATAGCTTGTCACAATTTAGCGCAACTAACTTCTTATTGCTTCTTACATTTTTGCTGCGTCTTTTCTTCTTCCTTTTCGTCCCCTGACTTGCAGTCGTCCAGTCCCGGCACAGGAGAGTGCCTGCTACAAGAACCACTGTACGAGAACACCGTCTCTAAAAGGCCCTCTTCTCTCGCCCATTCTTCTTCTACCACCAAAACTGCTCTAAGTCACTACCAAACACCTGTTTCTAACGTCTCCTCTAAGATTCTAACCCATACTAAAATGCAACCTGTTATTAAGGTGACTGAAATACCCTGACTGGGCACAAATAATGTTGGATTGGTTGTTTTCTTAGCAGTTTGTATTGACTAAAACTGTTTTCCAATTAGCTGAAGGGGAAGAAAGGAACCACGTCCAACAGCTCAGCATCCAAACAAAAGGCTGATCCAAAAAATCTACAAAAGAAGAACGGCCTTACCGACGTGAATGGGACTGCATCTCTCAGACGTAACACCTCAAGTAAGGAACACTTCATTAGATGTAAGAAACCGAATACATTTTTTTGATCATATATTAAATATATTAGGTGTATAAGGACCCAACAAAGGTAAAAGCCACTTTCACTACAAAATGTGGACACAGAAATTCTGGCTTTAGGTTTTGGACCAAAGATTGGAGGACATCCTATCTTTAGTCATTTCTGACGACAAAAGTGGCTTCATTAAGAATCGGTGCTCCTATTTTGCAGGCTTTTACCATCTTCTACAAACCCCGTTCCCATATGAGTTGGGAAACTGTGTTAGATGTAAATATAAACAGAATATGATGATTTGCAAATCCTTTTCAACCCATATTCAGTTGAATGCACTACAAAGACAAGATATTTGATGTTCAAACTCACAAACTTAGTTTTTTTTTTTGCAAATAATAATTAACTTAGAACTTCATGGCTGCAACACGTGCAAAGTAGTTGGGAAAGGGCATGTTCACCACTGTGTTACATCACTTTTTCTTTTAACAACACTCAATAAACGTTTGGGAACTGAGGAAACTAATTGTTGAAGCTTTGAAAGTGGAATTCTTTCCCATTCTTGTTTTATGTAGAGCTTCATTCGTTCAACAGTCCAGGGTCACTGCTGTCGTATTTTACGCTTCATAATGCGCCACACATTTTCGATAGGAGACAAGTCTGGATTGCAGGCGGGCCAGGAAAAAACTTGCACTCTTTTTTTTATGAAACCACGCTGTTGTAACACGTGCTGAATGTGGCTTGGCATTGTCTTGGTGAAATAAGCAGGGGCGTCCATGAAAAAGACGGAGCTTCGATGGCAGCATATGTTTTTCCAAATCCTGTATGTACCGTTCAGCATTAATATTGCCTTCACAGATGTGTAAGTTACCCATGCCTTGGGCTTTAATGCACCCCCCTACCATCACAGATGCTGGCTTTTAAACTTTGCGTCGATAACACTCTGCATGATTCGCTTCCCCTTTGGTCCGAATGACACAATGTCGAATATTTCCAAAAACAATTTCAAATGTGGACTCGTCCGACCACAGAACACTTTTCCACTTTCCATCAATCCATTTTAGATAATCTCGGGCCCAGAGAAGCCGGCGGCGTTTCTGGATGCTGTTGATATATGTCTTTCGCTTTGCATCATAGAGCTTTTAGTTGCACTTACAGATGTAGCAACAAACTGTATTTAGTGACAGTGGTTTTCTGAAGTGTTCCTGAGCCCATGTGGTGATACCCTTTAAAGATTGATGTCGGTTTTTGATACAGTGGGATCGAAGGTCACGGTCATTCAATGTTGGTTTTTGGCCATGCCGCTGACGTGGAGTGATTTCTCCTGATTCTCTGAACCTTTTGATGATATTATGGACCGTAGATGTCAAAATCCCTAAATTACTTGCAATTGCACTTTGAGAAACGTTGTTCTTAAACTGTTTGACAATTTGCTCACGCAGTTGTGGACAAAGGGATGTACCTCGCCCCATCCTTTCTTGTGAAAGAATGAGCATTTTTTGGGAAGCTGTTTTTATTCCCAATCATGGCACCCACCTGTTCCCAAATAGCCTGCACACCTGTGGGATGTTCCAAATAAGTGTTTGATGAGCATTCCTTAACTTAATCAGTATTTATTGCCATCTTTCCCAACTTCTTTCTTGTCTTTGTAGCATATTCAACTGAATATGGGTTGAAAATGATTTGCAAATAATTGTTTTCCGTTTATATTTACATCTAACACAATTTCACAACTCATCTAGAAACGAGGTTTGTACCTCCTGTCCAGTGGAACCACGGTGTGTGTTCTCGCCCTAGACACAAAGAAGGTGTTTGATTGGATAGAATTTATTCACGATTCTGTATACATTTTACTATCGCCTTATGTAAACATTATCGCTTCAGTCCTCACCAACTCGCAGACATCACAACCCTTTATTTGGCACCAAGGACCCAGACAACGTTTCCCTCTCAGCCCCTTACTGTTTGACTTAACCATGGAACATTTGGCGAATGTTCTGCAGCTGCGGAAGTATTATTGGTACATGGAGGACTAAGTGAAGTGAAGTGAATTCTATTTATATAGCGCTTTTCTCAAGGGACTCAAAGTGCTTTACATAGTGAAACCCAATATCTAAGTTACATTTAAACCAGTGTGGGTGGCACTGGGAGCAGGTGGGTAAAGTGTCTTGCCCAAGGACACAACAGCAGTGACTAGGATGGGGGAGCGGGGATCGAACCTGGAACCCTCAGGTTTCTGGCACGGCCCCTCTACTAACCGAGCTATACCGAATTGAGTGGAACACAAAGTCGCTTGATATGCAGATGACCTTTTGAGTTTTATTTAATATGCAGATACTTAACTACCCACCTTGTCGTCCTTACTAATCCATTTTGGACATTTTTTGGGCTATAAATTACATTTGAATAAATCTGATTTTTTTTTCTGTCAAATATTCCTTTCAATATTGTGGAAAATAAATTTATTTACTTAAGCTTATAGTTGCAAGAAAGAATATATTTTTTTTTTCAAAGAAAAGTTCCTTACTCAATCAAACCAAACATAGAACGCTTCTCCACCAATTTGATTGGTTGAATCAATTCAATTAAAAAGACTTTGTGTCCGAAATATTTGTACATTTTTAAATCTGTCCCAATTTTCATTTCAAAGTTTTTCATTGATATGCTAGATTCTGTTATATAATTGTATAAATTATGTTATATATTTGTGTAAATGGTAAATAAAAACACAAAAAAAAATGATTTTAAAATGCTTTTCAACCTGTATTCAATTGAATAGACTGCAAAGACAAGTTACTTAACGTTCGAACTGGAAGACGTTATTTTTTTGCAAATATTAGCTCATTTGGAATTTGATGCCTGCTACAGGCTGGCACAAGTGGCAAAGAAGACTGACAAAGTTGAGGAATGCTCATCAAACGCTTATTAGGAATATCCCACCGGTGAACAGGCTAATTGGGAACAGGTGGGTGCCATGTTTGGGTATAAAAGTAGCTTCCATGAAATGCTCAGTCATTCACAAACAAGGATGGGGCGAGGGCCACAACTTTGTGAACAAATGCGTGAGTAAATTGTCCAACAGTTTAATAACAACATTTCTCAACAAGCTATTGCAAGGGATTTAGGGGATTTCTCCATCTACGGTCTGTAATATCATCAAAAGGTTCAGAGAATCTGGAGAATTCACTGCACGTAACATTGAATGCCTGTGACCTTGGAGCCTTCATTTTGAACTGCATCAAAAACCGACATCAGTGTGTAAAGGATATCACCACATGGGCTCAGGAACACTTCAGAAAACCAATGTCAGTAACTACAGTTGGTCGCTACATCTGTAAGTCCAAGTTAAAACTCTACTATGCAAAGCGAAAGCCATTTATCAACAACACCCAGAAACGCCGCCGACATTGCTAGGCCCAAGCTCATCAAAAATGGACTTATGCAAAGTAGAAAAGTGTTCTGTGGTCTGACGAGTCCACATTTCAAATTGTTTTTTGAAACTGAACAGTGTGTCCGTCAAAACAAAGAAGAAAATAACCATCCGGATTGTTCTAGGTGCAAAGTTGAAAAGCCAGCATCTGTGATTATATGGGGGTGTATTAGTGCCCAAGGTATGGGTAACTTACACATCTGTGAAGGCACCGTTAATGCTGAAAGGTACATATAAGTTTTGCAGCAACATATGTTGCCATCCAAGCAACGTTATCATGGACGTCCCTGCTTATTTCAGCAAGACAATGCCAAGCCACGTGTTATAACAACTTGGCTTCGTAGTAAAAGAGTGCGGGTACTAGACTGGCCTCCCATTAAATATGTGTGGCGCATTATGAAGCTTATAATACCACAACAAAGACCCAAACTGTTTAACAACTTAAGCTGTACATCAAGCAAGAATGGGAAAGAATTCCACCTGAAAAGCTTCAAAAATTGGTCTCCTCAGTTCCCTAATGTTAACTGAGTGTTGTTAAAAGGAAAAGCCATGTAACACAGTGGTAAAAATGCCCCTCAGACAACTTTTTTGCAATGTGTTGCTGCCGTTTAATTGTAAGTTAATGAACATTTGTAAAAAAAGAAAAAAGTTTCTCAATTCGAACATTAAATATCTTGTCTTTGCAGTCTATTCAATTGAATATAAGTTGAAAAGGATTTGCAAATCATTGTATTCTGTTTTTATTTACGAATTACACAACGTGCCAACTTCACTGGTTTTGGGATTTGTACATGAAAGCTTGCAGAGATTGTGAATCACATAAATCTAAGGAAAAGTGAAAGCATCACTTACACAATATGGCTGTAATGGGACAGACCCATAAGCAACTTAATGTTAGACAAAATGAATTAACGATGTAATGAGAAAATTTGTTTCATTAATTTAAACCATGGGTGTCAAACTCTGGCCCGCGGGCCAAATTAACATTACAGCTGGCCCGCCGTTATTACACAGCAGCGGTGCTGCTAGGGATTTTGGGCCCGAAGAAAAGAATCTTTACAGGGTCCCCAACACATAATTTCATATGATTTCATCATCATTAGGGGCCTCTCTGGGCCCCCCTCCATCATGGGCCCCTAGAATCCGTCTCCTTTACCCCCCCTTTTCGGCACCCCTGGCTGTAACACCGCAATTTCTCACACTTGCCAATCCTCCCGAAATTCAGTGCCCCTCCCGAAAATCTCCCGGGGCAAGCAAGTATTCTCCCGATTTTCACCCGGACAACAATATTGAGGGTGTGCCTTAAAGGCACTGCCTTTAGCATTCAACCTGTCGTCACGTCCGCATTTCCTCCATACAAACAGCGTGCAGGCCCACTCGCATAATATATGCGGCTGTTACACACTCATAAGTGAATGCAAGGCATACTTGGTCAACAGCCATACAGGTCACACTGAGGGTGGCCGTATAAAAAACCTTAACACTGTTACAAATACGCGCCACACTGTGAACTCGCACCAAACAAGAATGACAAACACATTTCGGGAGAACATCCGCAACATAACACAACATAAACACAACAGAACAAATACCCAGAACCCCTTGCAGCACTAACTCTTTCGGGACGCTGCAATAGATTTTGATATTTACCTCAGAAGGCTGCAAATAGAAGAGGCATTAAATTTGTATTTAAATTTATTTGATATGCCATTGATATTTTTTAATTATTGTTATTTGAAACTCGATTTTGCATGTCACTATAAAGTTACTGTATATAAGCCTTGCATGTTCAATGTTCAATGCAAAACTTGTTTGGGTCCCTATTAAAAGGTTACTTTGTTCAACCTTGGCCCGCGGCTTTGTTCAGTTTTAAATTTTGGCCCACTCCGTATTTGAGTTTGACACCCCTGATGTAAACAGTGCTGATTCTGGCTTATAAGCCTTTGAAAAGTAATTGAATAAAGTGCACAATTAAAATAAATCCGCCTTAGCCAGATAGTTTAAGGTCTGTCTTCCGACAAGTGAACACTCAATTAAAGCTTGGGCCATTTGACGACTTCATCGATTAGTTTTTCCAAAATGATCGCGTCCTCACTTGTCTTCCAGGGACAGAGCACGTCAAATACGGCAAAAAGCGTGTGGAGGCGGATGCCAAGCGACTGCAGACCAAGGAAGATGAATTGATGAAGAAGAAACATGAGATCCGGAACCATCTGGCCAGTTTAAAGCAGGAGAGGAAGGACCTGCGTGATACTCTTGAAGGGACGTCAGGTAAAAAAAAAAAAAAAAACATTAAAATATTTATTTGTGAATGATGGCATTGTGTCAGATTTTCCGCGGGTTAAGTTTCATCTACTATGGACTGGACTCACAATATTATGTTAGATCCACTATGGACTGGACTCTCATAATATTATGTTAGATCCACTATGGACTGGACTCTCAATATTATGTTAGATCCACTATTGACTAGACTCTCACTATTATGTTAGATGCACTATGGACTGGACTCTCACTATTATGTTAGATCCACTATGGACTGGACTCTCACTATTATGTTAGATCCACTATTGACTGGACTCACATTATTATGTTAGATCCACTATGGACTGGACTCTCACTATTATATTAGATCTACTATGGACTGGACTCTCGCTATCATGTTAGATCCACCATGGACTGGACTCTCACACTATTATGTTAGATCCACAATGGACTGGACTCTCAGTATTATGTTAGATCCACTATGGACTGGACTCTCATAATATTATGTTAGATCCACTATGGACTGGACTCTCACTATTATGTTAGATCCACTATGGACTGGACTCTCACAATATTATGTTAGATCAACTATGGACTGGACACTCACTATTATGTTAGATCCACTATGGACTGGACTCTCACTATTATGTTAGAGCCACTATGGACTGGATTGCACTATTATGTTAGATCCACTATGGACTGGACTCTCACTATTATGTTAGATCCACTATGGACTGGACTCTCACTATTATGTTAGAGCCACTATGGACTGGACTCACACTATTATGTTAGACCCACTATGGACTGGACTCTCACAATATTATGTTAGATCCACTATGGACTGGACTCTCACTATTATGTTAGAGCCACTATGGCCTGGACTCTCACAATATTATGTTAGACCCACTATGGACTGGACTCTCACAATATTATGTTAGATCTACTATGGACTGGACTCTCACTATTATGTTAGATCCACTATGGACTGGACTCTCACAATATTATGTTAGATCCACTATGGACTGGATTCTCTCACTATTATGTTAGATCCACTAAGGACTGGACTCACAATATTATGTTAGATCCTCTATGGACTGGACTCTCATAATATTATGTTAGATCCACTATGGACTGGACTCTCACTATTATGTTAGACCCACTATGGACTGGACTCTGACATTATTATGTTAGATCCACTATGGACTGGACTCTCACACTGTTATGTTAGACCCACTATGGACGGGACTCTCACAATATTATGTTAGATCCACTATGGACTGGACTCTCACTATTATATTAGATCCACTATTGACTAGACTCTCACTATTATGTTAGATCCACTATGGACTGGACTCTCACTATTATGTTAGATCCACTATGGACTGGACTCTCTCACTATTATGTTAGATCCACTAAGGACTGGACTCACAATATTATGTTACACCCACTATGGACTGGACTCTCACAATATAATGTTAGATCCACTATGGACTGGACTCTCACACTATTCTGTTAGACCCACTATGGACGGGACTCTCACAATATTATGTTAGATCCACTATGGACTGGACTCTCACAATATTATGTTAGATCCACTATGGACTGGATTCTCACAAAATTATGTTAGATCCACTAAGGACTGGACTCTCACTATTATGTTAGAGCCACTATGGACTGGACTCTCACTATTATGTTAGATCCACTATGGACTGGACTCTCACAATATTATGTTAGATCCACAATGGACTGGACTCTCAGTATTATGTTAGATCCACTATGGACTGGACTCTCATAATATTATGTTAGATCCACTATGGACTGGACTCTCACACTATTCTGTTAGACCCACTATGGACTGAACTCTCACATTATTATGTTAGATCCACTATGGACTGGACTCTCATAATATTATGTTAGATCCACTATGGACTGGACTCTCACTATTATGTTAGACCCACTATGGACTGGACTCTCACATTATTATGTTAGACCCACTATGGACTGGATTCTCTCACTATTATGTTAGATCCACTAAGGACTGGACTCACAATATTATGTTAGATCCACTATGGACTGGACTCTCACAATATTATGTTAGATCCACTATGGACTGGACTCTCACACTATTCTGTTAGACCCACTATGGACTGGACTCTCACATTATTATGTTAGATCCACTATGGACTGGACTCTCATAATATTATGTTAGATCCACTATGGACTGGACTCTCACTATTATGTTATACCCACTATGGACTGGACTCTCACATTATTATGTTAGATCCACTATGGACTGGACTCTCATAATATTATGTTAGATCCACTATGGACTGGACTCTCACTATTATGTTAGACCCACTATGGACTGGACTCTCACATTATTATGTTAGATCCACTATGGACTGGACTCTCACACTGTTATGTTAGACCCACTATGGACGGGACTCTCACAATATTATGTTAGATCCACTATGGACTGGACTCTCACTATTATATTAGATCCACTATTGACTAGACTCTCACTATTATGTTAGGTCCACTATGGACTGGACTCTCACTATTATGTTGGATCCACTATGGACTGGACTCTCACTATTATGTTAGATCCACTATGGACTGGACTCTCACAATATTATGTTAGATCCACTATTGACTGGACTCTCACTATTATGTTAGATCCACTATGGACTGGACTCTCACTATTATATTAGATCCACTATGGACTGGACTCTCGCTATTATGTTAGATCCACTATGGACTGGACTCTCGCTATTATGTTAGATCCACTATGGACTGGACTCTCACAATATTATGTTAGATCCACCATGGACTGGACTCTCACAATATTATGTTAGATCCACAATGGACTGGACTCTCAGTATTATGTTAGATCCACTATGGACTGGACTCTCATAATATTATGTTAGATCCACTATGGACTGGACTCTCACTATTATGTTAGATCCACTATGGACTGGACTCTCACAATATTATGTTAGATCCACTATGGACTGAACACTCACTATTATGTTAGATCCACTATGGGCTGGAATCTCACTATTATGTTAGAGCCACTATGGACTGGACTCGCACTATTATGTTAGATCCACTATGGACTGGACTCTCACTATTATGTTAGGTCCACTATGGACTGGACTCTCACTATTATGTTAGAGCCACTATGGACTGGACTCGCATTATTATGTTAGATCCACTATGGCCTGGACTCTCACAATATTATGTTAGACCCACTATGGACTGGACTCTCACAATATTATGTTAGATCCACAATGGAATGGACTCTCAGTATTATGTTAGATCCACTATGGACTGGACTCTCACTATTATGTTAGATCCACTATGGACTGGACTCTCACAATATTATGTTAGATCCACTATGGACTGGACACTCACTATTATGTTAGATCCACTATGGGCTGGACTCTCACTATTATGTTAGAGCCACTATGGACTGGACTCGCACTATTATGTTAGATCCACTATGGACTGGATTCTCACTATTATGTTGGATCCACTATGGACTGGACTCTCACTATTATGTTAGAGCCACTATGGACTGGACTCGCACTATTATGTTAGATCCACTATGGCCTGGACTCTCACAATATTATGTTAGACCCACTATGGACTGGACTCTCACTGTTATGTTAGATCCACTATGGACTGGACTCTCACAATTTTATGTTAGATCCACTATGGACTGGATTCTCTCACTATTATGTTAGATCCACTAAGGACTGGACTCACAATATTATGTTACACCCACTATGGACTGGACTCTCACAATATAATGTTAGATCCACTATGGACTGGACTCTCACACTATTCTGTTAGACCCACTATGGACGGGACTCTCACAATATTATGTTAGATCCACTATGGACTGGACTCTCACAATATTATGTTAGATCCACTATGGACTGGATTCTCACAAAATTATGTTAGATCCACTAAGGACTGGACTCTCACTATTATGTTAGAGCCACTATGGACTGGACTCTCACTATTATGTTAGATCCACTATGGACTGGACTCTCACAATATTATGTTAGATCCACAATGGACTGGACTCTCAGTATTATGTTAGATCCACTATGGACTGGACTCTCATAATATTATGTTAGATCCACTATGGACTGGACTCTCACTATTATGTTAGATGCACTATGGACTGGACTCTCACAATATTATGTTAGATCAACTATGGACTGGACACTCACTATTATGTTGGATCCACTATGGACTGGACTCTCACTATTATGTTAGAGCCACTATGGATTGGACTCGCACTATTATGTTAGATCCACTGTGGACTGGACTCTCACTATTATGTTAGATCCACTATGGACTGGACTCTCACTATTATGTTAGAGTCACTATGGACTGGACTCACACTATTATGTTAGACCCACTATGGACTGGATTCTCTCACTATTATGTTAGATCCACTAAGGACTGGACTCACAATATTATGTTAGATCCACTATGGACTGGACTCTCACAATATTATATTAGATCCACTATGGACTGGACTCTCACACTATTCTGTTAGACCCACTATGGACTGGACTCTCACATTATTATGTTAGATCCACTATGGACTGGACTCTCACACTGTTATGTTAGACCCACTATGGACGGGACTCTCACAATATTATGTTAGATCCACTATGGACTGGACTCTCACTATTATGTTAGATCCACTATTGACTAGACTCTCACTATTATGTTAGATCCACTATGGACTTGACTCTCACTATTATGTTAGATCCACTATGGACTGGACTCTCACTATTATATTAGATCCACTATGGACTGGACTCTCACAATATTATGTTAGATCCACTATTGACTGGACTCTCACTATTATGTTAGATCCACTATGGACTGGACTCTCACTATTATATTAGATCCACTATGGACTGGACTCTCGCTATTATGTTAGATCCACTATGGACTGGACTCTCGCTATTATGTTAGATCCACTATGGACTGGACTCTCACAATATTATGTTAGATCCACCATGGACTGGACTCTCACACTATTATGTTAGATCCACAATGGACTGGACTCTCAGTATTATGTTAGATCCACTATGGACTGGACTCTCATAATATTATGTTAGATCCACTATGGACTGGACTCTCACTATTATGTTAGATCCACTATGGACTGGACTCTCACAATATTATGTTAGATCAACTATGGACTGGACACTCACTATTATGTTAGATCCACTATGGACTGGACTCTCACTATTATGTTAGAGCCACTATGGACTGGACTCGCACTATTATGTTAGATCCACTATGGACTGGACTCTCACTATTATGTTAGATCCACTATGGACTGGACTCTCACTATTATGTTAGAGCCACTATGGACTGGACTCACACTATTATGTTAGACCCACTATGGACTGGACTCTCACAATATTATGTTAGATCCACTATGGACTGGACTCTCACTATTATGTTAGAGCCACTATGGCCTGGACTCTCACAATATTATGTTAGACCCACTATGGACTGGACTCTCACAATATTATGTTAGATCTACTATGGACTGGACTCTCACTATTATGTTAGATCCACTATGGACTGGACTCTCACAATATTATGTTAGATCCACTATGGACTGGATTATCTCACTATTATGTTAGATCCACTAAGGACTGGACTCACAATATTATGTTAGATCCACTATGGACTGGACTCTCATAATATTATGTTAGATCCACTATGGACTGGACTCTCACTATTATGTTAGACCCACTATGGACTGGACTCTCACATTATTATGTTAGATCCACTATGGACTGGACTCTCACACTGTTATGTTAGACCCACTATGGACGGGACTCTCACAATATTATGTTAGATCCACTATGGACTGGACTCTCACTATTATATTAGATCCACTATTGACTAGACTCTCACTATTATGTTAGATCCACTATGGACTGGACTCTCACTATTATGTTAGATCCACTATGGACTGGACTCTCTCACTATTATGTTAGATCCACTAAGGACTGGACTCACAATATTATGTTACACCCACTATGGACTGGACTCTCACAATATAATGTTAGATCCACTATGGACTGGACTCTCACACTATTCTGTTAGACCCACTATGGACGGGACTCTCACAATATTATGTTAGATCCACTATGGACTGGACTCTCACAATATTATGTTAGATCCACTATGGACTGGATTCTCACAAAATTATGTTAGATCCACTAAGGACTGGACTCTCACTATTATGTTAGAGCCACTATGGACTGGACTCTCACTATTATGTTAGATCCACTATGGACTGGACTCTCACAATATTATGTTAGATCCACAATGGACTGGACTCTCAGTATTATGTTAGATCCACTATGGACTGGACTCTCATAATATTATGTTAGATCCACTATGGACTGGACTCTCACACTATTCTGTTAGACCCACTATGGACTGGACTCTCACATTATTATGTTAGATCCACTATGGACTGGACTCTCATAATATTATGTTAGATCCACTATGGACTGGACTCTCACTATTATGTTAGACCCACTATGGACTGGACTCTCACATTATTATGTTAGACCCACTATGGACTGGATTCTCTCACTATTATGTTAGATCCACTAAGGACTGGACTCACAATATTATGTTAGATCCACTATGGACTGGACTCTCACAATATTATGTTAGATCCACTATGGACTGGACTCTCACACTATTCTGTTAGACCCACTATGGACTGGACTCTCACATTATTATGTTAGATCCACTATGGACTGGACTCTCATAATATTATCTTAGATCCACTATGGACTGGACTCTCACTATTATGTTAGACCCACTATGGACTGGACTCTCACATTATTATGTTAGATCCACTATGGACTGGACTCTCATAATATTATGTTAGATCCACTATGGACTGGACTCTCACTATTATGTTAGACCCACTATGGACTGGACTCTCACATTATTATGTTAGATCCACTATGGACTGGACTCTCACACTGTTATGTTAGACCCACTATGGACGGGACTCTCACAATATTATGTTAGATCCACTATGGACTGGACTCTCACTATTATATTAGATCCACTATTGACTAGACTCTCACTATTATGTTAGGTCCACTATGGACTGGACTCTCACTATTATGTTGGATCCACTATGGACTGGACTCTCACTATTATGTTAGATCCACTATGGACTGGACTCTCACAATATTATGTTAGATCCACTATTGACTGGACTCTCACTATTATGTTAGATCCACTATGGACTGGACTCTCACTATTATATTAGATCCACTATGGACTGGACTCTCGCTATTATGTTAGATCCACTATGGACTGGACTCTCGCTATTATGTTAGATCCACTATGGACTGGACTCTCACAATATTATGTTAGATCCACCATGGACTGGACTCTCACAATATTATGTTAGATCCACAATGGACTGGACTCTCAGTATTATGTTAGATCCACTATGGACTGGACTCTCATAATATTATGTTAGATCCACTATGGACTGGACTCTCACTATTATGTTAGATCCACTATGGACTGGACTCTCACAATATTATGTTAGATCCACTATGGACTGAACACTCACTATTATGTTAGATCCACTATGGGCTGGAATCTCACTATTATGTTAGAGCCACTATGGACTGGACTCGCACTATTATGTTAGATCCACTATGGACTGGACTCTCACTATTATGTTAGGTCCACTATGGACTGGACTCTCACTATTATGTTAGAGCCACTATGGACTGGACTCGCATTATTATGTTAGATCCACTATGGCCTGGACTCTCACAATATTATGTTAGACCCACTATGGACTGGACTCTCACAATATTATGTTAGATCCACAATGGAATGGACTCTCAGTATTATGTTAGATCCACTATGGACTGGACTCTCACTATTATGTTAGATCCACTATGGACTGGACTCTCACAATATTATGTTAGATCCACTATGGACTGGACACTCACTATTATGTTAGATCCACTATGGGCTGGACTCTCACTATTATGTTAGAGCCACTATGGACTGGACTCGCACTATTATGTTAGATCCACTATGGACTGGATTCTCACTATTATGTTAGATCCACTATGGACTGGACTCTCACTATTATGTTAGAGCCACTATGGACTGGACTCGCACTATTATGTTAGATCCATTATGGCCTGGACTCTCACAATATTATGTTAGACCCACTATGGACTGGACTCTCACTGTTATGTTAGATCCACTATGGACTGGACTCTCACAATTTTATGTTAGATCCACTAAGGACTGGATTCTCTCACTATTATGTTAGATCCACTAAGGACTGGACTCACAATATTATGTTACACCCACTATGGACTGGACTCTCACAATATAATGTTAGATCCACTATGGACTGGACTCTCACACTATTCTGTTAGACCCACTATGGACGGGACTCTCACAATATTATGTTAGATCCACTATGGACTGGACCCTCACAATATTATGTTAGATCCACTATGGACTGGATTCTCACAAAATTATGTTAGATCCACTAAGGACTGGACTCTCACTATTATGTTAGAGCCACTATGGACTGGACTCTCACTATTATGTTAGATCCACTATGGACTGGACTCTCACAATATTATGTTAGATCCACAATGGACTGGACTCTCAGTATTATGTTAGATCCACTATGGACTGGACTCTCATAATATTATGTTAGATCCACTATGGACTGGACTCTCACTATTATGTTAGATGCACTATGGACTGGACTCTCACAATATTATGTTAGATCAACTATGGACTGGACACTCACTATTATGTTAGATCCACTATGGACTGGACTCTCACTATTATGTTAGAGCCACTATGGATTGGACTCGCACTATTATGTTAGATCCACTGTGGACTGGACTCTCACTATTATGTTAGATCCACTATGGACTGGACTCTCACTATTATGTTAGAGCCACTATGGACTGGACTCACACTATTATGTTAGACCCACTATGGACTGGATTCTCTCACTATTATGTTAGATCCACTAAGGACTGGACTCACAATATTATGTTAGATCCACTATGGACTGGACTCTCACAATATTATGTTAGATCCACTATGGACTGGACTCTCACACTATTCTGTTAGACCCACTATGGACTGGACTCTCACATTATTATGTTAGATCCACTATGGACTGGACTCTCACACTGTTATGTTAGACCCACTATGGACGGGACTCTCACAATATTATGTTAGATCCACTATGGACTGGACTCTCACTATTATGTTAGATCCACTATTGACTAGACTCTCACTATTATGTTAGATCCACTATGGACTTGACTCTCACTATTATGTTAGATCCACTATGGACTGGACTCTCACTATTATATTAGATCCACTATGGACTGGACTCTCACAATATTATGTTAGATCCACTATTGACTGGACTCTCACTATTATGTTAGATCCACTATGGACTGGACTGTCACTATTATATTAGATCCACTATGGACTGGACTCTCGCTATTATGTTAGATCCACTATGGACTGGACTCTCGCTATTATGTTAGATCCACTATGGACTGGACTCTCACAATATTATGTTAGATCCACCATGGACTGGACTCTCACAATATTATGTTAGATCCACAATGGACTGGACTCTCAGTATTATGTTAGATCCACAATGGACTGGACTCTCAGTATTATGTTAGATCCACTATGGACTGGACTCTCACTATTATGTTAGAGCCACTATGGACTGGACTCGCATTATTATGTTAGATCCACTATGGCCTGGACTCTCACAATATTATGTTAGACCCACTATGGACTGGACTCTCACAATATTATGTTAGATCCACAATGGGCTGGACTCTCAGTATTATGTTAGATCCACTATGGACTGGACTCTCATAATGTTATGTTAGATCCACTATGGACTGGACTCTCACTATTATGTTAGATCCACTATGGACTGGACTCTCACAATATTATGTTAGGTCCACTATGGACTGGACACTCACTATTATGTTAGATCCACTATGGGCTGGACTCTCACTATTATGTTAGAGCCACTATGGACTGGACTCGCACTATTATGTTAGATCCACTATGGACTGGACTCTCACTATTATGTTAGATCCACTATGGACTGGACTCTCACAATTATGTTAGAGCCACTATGGACTGGACTCGCACTATTATGTTAGATCCACTATGGCCTGGAATCTCACAATATTATGTTAGACCCACTATGGACTGGACTCTCACTATTATGTTGGATCCACTATGGACTGGACTCTCACAATTTTATGTTAGATCCACTATGGACTGGATTCTCTCACTATTATGTTAGATCCACTAAGGACTGGACTCACAATATTATGTTACACCCACTATGGACTGGACTCTCACAATATTATGTTAGATCCACTATGGACTGGACTCTCACACTATTCTGTTAGACCCACTATGGACGGGACTCTCACAATATTATGTTAGATCCACTATGGACTGGACTCTCACAATATTATGTTAGATCCACTATGGACTGGATTCTCACAAAATTATGTTAGATCCACTAAGGACTGGACTCTCACTATTATGTTAGAGCCACTATGGACTGGACTCTCACTATTATGTTAGATCCACTATGGACTGGACTCTCACACTATTATGTTAGAGCCACTATGGACTGGACTCTCACAATATTATGTTAGATCCACAATGGACTGGACTCTCACTATTATGTTAGAGCCACAATGGACTGGACTCTCACAATATTATGTTAGATCCACAATGGACTGGACTCTCACAAAATTATGTTAGATCCACTATGGACTGGACTCTCACAATATTATGTTAGACCCACTATGGACTGGACTCTCACTATTATGTTAGATCCACTATGGACTGGACTCTCATAATATTATGTTAGATCCACTATGGACTGGACTCTCACTATTATGTTAGATCCACTATGGACTGGACTTTCACAATATAATGTTAGATCCACTATGGACTGGACTCTCACTATTATGTTAGATCCACTATGGACTGGACTCTCACTATTATGTTAGATCCACTATGGACTGGACTCTCATAATATTATGTTAGATCCACTATGGACTGGACTCTCACTATTATGTTCGATCCACTATGGACTGGACTTTCACAATATAATGTTAGATCCACTATGGACTGGACTCTCACAATATTATGTTAGATCCACTATGGACTGGACTCACAATATTATGTTAGACCCACTATGGACTGGACTCTCACTATTATGTTAGATCCACTATGGACTGGACTCTCATAATATTATGTTAGATCCACTATGGACTGGACTCTCACTATTATGTTAGATCCACTATGGACTGGACTTTCACAATATAATGTTAGATCCACTATGGGCTGGACTCTCACTATTATGTTAGAGCCACTATGGACTGGACTCGCACTATTATGTTAGATCCACTATGGACTGGACTCTCACTATTATGTTGGATCCACTATGGACTGGACTCTCACTATTATGTTAGAGCCACTATGGACTGGACTCGCACTATTATGTTAGATCCACTATGGCCTGGACTCTCACAATATTATGTTAGACCCACTATGGACTGGACTCTCACAATATTATGTTAGATCCACAATGGACTGGACTCTCAGTATTATGTTAGATCCACTATGGACTGGACTCTCATAATGTTATGTTAGATCCACTATGGACTGGACTCTCACTATTATGTTAGATCCACTATGGACTGGACTCTCACAATATTATGTTAGATCCACTATGGACTGGACTCACAATATTATGTTAGACCCACTATGGACTGGACTCTCACTATTATGTTAGATCCACTATGGACTGGACTCTCATAATATTATGTTAGATCCACTATGGACTGGACTCTCACTATTATGTTAGATCCACTATGGACTGGACTTTCACAATATAATGTTAGATCCAAAGACATGCACCTGGGGATAGGTTAATTGGCAACACTAAATTGGCCCTAGTGTGTGAATGTGAGTGTGAATGTTGTCTGTCTATCTTTGTTGGCCCTGCGATGAGGTGGCGACTTGTCCAGGGTGTACCCTGCCTTCCGCCCGATTGTAGCTGAGATAGGCGCAAGCTCCCCCCGCGACCCCAAAAGGGAATAAGCGGTAGGAAATGGATGGATGGATGGATGGATCCACTATGGGCTGGACTCTCACTATTATGTTGGAGCCACTATGGACTGGACTCGCACTATTATGTTAGATCCACTATGGACTGGACTCTCACTATTATGTTAGAGCCACTATGGACTGGACTCGCACTATTATGTTAGATCCACTATGGCCTGGACTCTCACAATATTATGATAGACCCACTATGGACTGGACTCTCACTATTATGTTAGAGCCACTATGGCCTGGACTCTCACACTATTATGTTAGAGCCACTATGGACTGGACTCTCACAATATTATGTTAGATCCACAATGGACTGGACTCTCACTATTATGTTAGAGCCACCATGGACTGGACTCTCACCATTATGTTAGATCCACTATGGACTGGACTCTCACAATATTATATTAGATCCACTATGGACTGGATTCTCACAAAATTATGTTAGATCCACTATGGAGTGGACTCTCACAATATTATATTAGACCCACTATGGACTGGACTCTCACAATATTATGTTAGACCCACTATGGACTGGACTCTCACTATTATGTTAGATCCACTATGGACTGGACTCTCATAATATTATGTTAGATCCACTATGGACTGGACTCTCACTATTATGTTAGATCCACTATGGACTGGACTTTCACAATATAATGTTAGATCCACTATGGACTGGACTCTCACAATATTATGTTAGATCCACTATGGACTGGACTCACAATATTATGTTAGATTCACCATGGACTGGACTCTCACTATTATGTTAGATCCAGTATGGACTGGACTCTCACACTATTATGTTAGACCCACTATGGACTGGACTCTCACTATTATGTTAGACCCACTATGGACTGGACGCTCACAATATTATGTTTGATCCACTATGGACTGGACTCGCACTATTATGTTAGATCCACTATGGACTGGACTCTCACACTATTATGTTAGATCCACAATGTACTGGACTCTCAGTATTATGTTAGATCCACTATGGACTGGACTCTCATAATGTTATGTTAGATCCACTATGGACTGGACTCTCACTATTATGTTAGATCCACTATGGACTGGACTCTCACAATATTATGTTAGATCCACTCTGGACTGGACACTCACTATTATGTTAGATCCACTATGGACTGGACTCGCACTATTATGTTAGATCCACTATGGACTGGACTCTCACTATTATGTTAGATCCACTATGGACTGGACTCTCACTATTATGTTAGAGCCACTATGGACTGGACTCGCACTATTATGTTAGATCCACTATGGCCTGGACTCTCACAATATTATGTTAGACCCACTATGGACTGGACTCTCACTATTATGTTAGATCCACTATGGACTGGACTCTCACAATTTTATGTTAGATCTACTATGGACTGGACTCTCACAATTTTATGTTAGATCCACTATGGACTGGATTCTCTCACTATTATGTTAGATCCACTATGGACTGGACTTTCACAATATAATGTTAGATCCACTATGGACTGGACTCTCACAATATTATGTTAGATCCACTATGGACTGGACTCACAATATTATGTTAGATCCACCATGGACTGGACTCTCACTATTATGTTAGATCCACTATGGACTGGACTCTCACACTATTATGTTAGACCCACTATGGACTGGACTCTCACTATTATGTTAGACCCACTATGGACTGGACGCTCACAATATTATGTTTGATCCACTATGGACTGGACTCTTACTATTATGTTAGATCCACTATGGACTGGACTCTCACACTATTATGTTAGATCCACTATGGACTGGACACTCACAATATTATCTTACACCCACTATGGACTGGACTCTCGCAATATTATGTTAGATCCACTATGGACTGGACTCTCACACTATTCTGTTAGACCCACTATGGACTGGACTCTCACAGTATCATGTTAGATCCACTATGGACTGGACTCTCACATTATCATGTTCGATCCACTATGGACTGGACTCTCACACTGTTATGTTAGACCCACTATGGACGGGACTCTCACAATATTATGTTAGATCCACTATGGACTGGACTCTCACAATATTATGATGGATCCACTATGGACTGGATTCTCACAAAATTATGTTAGATCCACTAAGGCCTGGACTCTCACTATTATGTTAGAGCCACTATGGACTGGACTCTCACTATTATGTTAGATCCACTATGGACTGGACTCTCACACTATTATGTTAGAGCCACTATGGTCTGGACTCTCACAATATTATGTTAGATCCACAATAGACTGGACTTTCACTATTATGTTAGAGCCACTATGGACTGGACTCTCACAATATTATGTTAGATCCACTATGGACTGGATTCTCACAAAATTATGTTAGACCCACTATGGACTGTACTCTCACTATTATGTTAGATCCACTATGGACTGGACACTCACAATATTATGTTACACCCACTATGGACTGGACTCTCACAATATTATGTTAGATCCACTATGGACTGGACTCTCACACTATTCTGTTAGACCCACTATGGACTGGACTCTCACATTATCATGTTAGATCCACTATGGACTGGACTCTCACATTATCATGTTCGATCCACTATGGACTGGACTCTCACACTGTTATGTTAGACCCACTATGGAAAGGACTCTCACAATATTATGTTAGATCCACTATGGACTGGACTCTCACAATATTATGATGGATCCACTATGGACTGGATTCTCACAAAATTATGTTAGATCCACTAAGGCCTGGACTCTCACTATTATGTTAGAGCCACTATGGACTGGACTCTCACTATTATGTTAGATCCACTATGGACTGGACTCTCACACTATTATGTTAGAGCCACTATGGTCTGGACTCTCACAATATTATGTTAGATCCACAATAGACTGGACTTTCACTATTATGTTAGAGCCACTATGAACTGGACTCTCACAATATTATGTTAGATCCACTATGGACTGGATTCTCACAAAATTATGTTAGACCCACTATGGACTGTACTCTCACTATTATGTTAGATCCACTATGGACTGGACTCTCATAATACAATGTTAGATCCACTATGGACTGGACTCTCACTATTATGTTAGATCCACTATGGACTGGACTTTCACAATATAATGTTAGATCCATAATGGACTGGACTCTCACTATTATGTTAGATCCACTATGGACTGGACTCTCATAATATTATGTTAGATCCACTATGGACTGGACTCTCACTATTATGTTAGATCCACTATGGACTGGACTTTCACAATATCATATTAGATCCACTATGGACTGGACTCTCACAATATTATGTTAGATTCACTATGGACTGGACTCACAATATTATGTTAGACCCACTATGGACTGGACTCTCACTATTATGTTAGATCCACTATGGACTGGACTCTCATAATATTATGTTAGATCCACTATGGACTAGACTCTCACTATTATGTTAGATCCACTATGGACTGGACTTTCACAATATAATGTTAGATCCACTATGGACTGGACTCTCACTATTATGTTAGATCCACTATGGACTGGACTCTCATAATATTATGTTAGATCCACTATGGACTGGACTCTCACTATTATGTTAGATCCACTATGGACTGGACTTTCACAATATAATGTTATATCCACTATGGACTGGACTCTCACAATATTATGTTAGATCCACTATGGACTGGACTCACAATATTATGTTAGATCCACCATGGACTGGACTCTCACTATTATGTTGGATCCACTATGGACTGGACTCTCACACTATTATGTTAGACCCACTATGGACTGGACTTTCACAATATAATGTTATATCCACTATGGACTGGACTCTCACAATATTATTTTAGATCCACTATGGACTGGACTCACAATATTATGTTAGATCCACCATGGACTGGACTCTCACTATTATGTTGGATCCACTATGGACTGGACTCTCACACTATTATGTTGGACCCACTATGGACTGGACTCTCACTATTATATTAGATCCACTATGGACTGGACTCTCGCTATTATGTTAGATCCACTATGGACTGGACTCTCACAATATTATGTTAGATCCACCATGGACTGGTCTCTCACTATATTATGTTAGATCCACAATGGACTGGACTCTCAGTATTATGTTAGATCCACTATGGACTGGACTCTCATAATATTATGTTAGATCCACTATGGACTGGACTGTCACTATTATGTTAGATCCACTATGGACTGGACTCTCACAATATTATGTTAGATCAACTATGGACTGGACACTCACTATTATGTTTGATCCACTATGGACTGGACTCTCACTATTATGTTAGAGCCACTATGGACTGGACTCGCACTATTATGTTAGATCCACTATGGACTGGACTCTCACTATTATGTTAGAGCCACTATGGACTGGACTCACACTATTATGTTAGATCCACTATGGCCTGGACTCTCACAATATTATGTTAGACCCACTATGGACTGGACTCTCACAATATTATGTTAGATCTACTATGGACTGGACTCTCACTATTATGTTAGATCCACTATGGACTAGACTCTCACAATATTATGTTAGATCCACTATGGACTGGATTCTCTCACTATTATGTTAGATCCACTAAGGACTGGACTCACAATATTATGTTAGATCCACTATGGACTGGACTCTCACAATATTATGTTAGATCCACTATGGACTGGACTCTCACAATATTATGTTAGATCCACTATGGACTGGACTCTCACACTATTCTGTTAGACCCACTATGGACTGGACTCTCACACTATTCTGTTTGACCCACTATGGACTGGACTCTCACATTATCATGTTAGATCCACTATGGACTGGACTCTCACATTATCATGTTAGATCCACTATGGACTGGACTCTCACTATTATGTTAGATCCACTCTGGACTGGACTTTCACAATATAATGTTAGATCCACTATGGACTGGACTCTCACAATATTATGTTAGATCCACTATGGACTGGACTCACAATATTATGTTAGACCCACTATGGACTGGACTGTCACTATTATGTTAGATCCACTATGGACTGGACTCTCATAATATTATGTTAGATCCACTATGGACGGGACTCTCACTATTATGTTAGATCCACTATGGACTGGACTTTCACAATATAATGTTAGATCCACTATGGGCTGGACTCTCACTATTATGTTAGAGCCACTATGGACTGGACTCGCACTATTATGTTAGATCCACTATGGACTGGACGCTCACTATTATGTTAGATCCACTATGGACTGGACTCTCACTATTATGTTAGAGCCACTATGGACTGGACTCGCACTATTATGTTAGATCCACTATGGCCTGGACTCTCACAATATTATGTTGGACCCACTATGGACTGGACTCTCACAATATTATGTTAGATCCACAATGGACTGGACTCTCAGTATTATGTTAGATCCACTATGGACTGGACTCTCATAATGTTATGTTAGATCCACTATGGACTGGACTCTCACTATTATGTTAGATCCACTATGGACTGGACTCTCACAATATTATGTTAGATCCACTATGGACTGGACTCACAATATTATGTTAGACCCACTATGGACTGGACTCTCACTATTATGTTAGATCCACTATGGACTGGACTCTCATAATATTATGTTAGATCCACTATGGACTGGACTCTCACTATTATGTTAGATCCACTATGGACTGGACTTTCACAATATAATGTTAGATCCAAAGACATGCACCTGGGGATAGGTTAATTGGCAACACTAAATTGGCCCTAGTGTGTGAATGTGAGTGTGAATGTTGTCTGTCTATCTTTGTTGGCCCTGCGATGAGGTGGCGACTTGTCCAGGGTGTACCCCGCCTTCCGCCCGATTTTAGCTGAGATAGGCGCAAGCTCCCCTCGCGACCCCAAAAGGGAATAAGTGGTAGAAAATGGATGGATGGATGGATGGATCCACTATGGGCTGGACTCTCACTATTATGTTGGAGCCACTATGGACTGGACTCGCACTATTATGTTAGATCCACTATGGACTGGACTCTCACTATTATGTTAGAGCCACTATGGACTGGACTCACACTATTATGTTAGATCCACTATGGCCTGGACTCTCACAATATTATGATAGACCCACTATGGACTGGACTCTCACTATTATGTTAGAGCCACTATGGCCTGGACTCTCACACTATTATGTTAGAGCCACTATGGACTGGACTCTCACAATATTTTGTTAGATCCACAATGGACTGGACTCTCACTATTATGTTAGAGCCACCATGGACTGGACTCTCACTATTATGTTAGATCCACTATGGACTGGACTCTCACAATATTATATTAGATCCACTATGGACTGGATTCTCACAAAATTATGTTAGATCCACTATGGAGTGGACTCTCACAATATTATGTTAGACCCACTATGGACTGGACTCTCACAATATTATGTTAGACCCACTATGGACTGGACTCTCACTATTATGTTAGATCCACTATGGACTGGACTCTCATAATATTATGTTAGATCCACTATGGACTGGACTCTCACTATTATGTTAGATCCACTATGGACTGGACTTTCACAATATAATGTTAGATCCACTATGGACTGGACTCTCACAATATTATGTTAGATCCACTATGGACTGGACTCACAATATTATGTTAGATCCACTATGGACTGGACTCTCACTATTATGTTAGATCCACTATGGACTGGACTCTCACACTATTATGTTAGACCCACTATGGACTGGACTCTCACATTATCATGTTAGATCCACTATGGACTGGACTCTCACTATTATGTTAGATCCACTCTGGACTGGACTTTCACAATATAATGTTAGATCCACTATGGACTGGACTCTCACAATATTATGTTAGATCCACTATGGACTGGACTCACAATATTATGTTAGACCCACTATGGACTGGACTATCACTATTATGTTAGATCCACTATGGACTGGACTCTCATAATATTATGTTAGATCCACTATGGACGGGACTCTCACTATTATGTTAGATCCACTATGGACTGGACTTTCACAATATAATGTTAGATCCACTATGGGCTGGACTCTCACTATTATGTTAGAGCCACTATGGACTGGACTCGCACTATTATGTTAGATCCACTATGGACTGGACGCTCACTATTATGTTAGATCCACTATGGACTGGACTCTCACTATTATGTTAGAGCCACTATGGACTGGACTCGCACTATTATGTTAGTTCCACTATGGCCTGGACTCTCACAATATTATGTTAGACCCACTATGGACTGGACTCTCACAATATTATGTTAGATCCACAATGGACTGGACTCTCAGTATTATGTTAGATCCACTATGGACTGGACTCTCATAATGTTATGTTAGATCCACTATGGACTGGACTCTCACTATTATGTTAGATCCACTATGGACTGGACTCTCACAATATTATGTTAGATCCACTATGGACTGGACTCACAATATTATGTTAGACCCACTATGGACTGGACTCTCACTATTATGTTAGATCCACTATGGACTGGACTCTCATAATATTATGTTAGATCCACTATGGACTGGACTCTCACTATTATGTTAGATCCACTATGGACTGGACTTTCACAATATAATGTTAGATCCAAAGACATGCACCTGGGGATAGGTTAATTGGCAACACTAAATTGGCCCTAGTGTGTGAATGTGAGTGTGAATGTTGTCTGTCTATCTTTGTTGGCCCTGCGATGAGGTGGCGACTTGTCCAGGGTGTACCCCGCCTTCCGCCCGATTGTAGCTGAGATAGGCGCAAGCTCCCCTCGCGACCCCAAAAGGGAATAAGTGGTAGAAAATGGATGGATGGATGGATGGATCCACTATGGGCTGGACTCTCACTATTATGTTGGAGCCACTATGGACTGGACTCGCACTATTATGTTAGATCCACTATGGACTGGACTCTCACTATTATGTTAGAGCCACTATGGACTGGACTCGCACTATTATGTTAGATCCACTATGGCCTGGACTCTCACAATATTATGATAGACCCACTATGGACTGGACTCTCACTATTATGTTAGAGCCACTATGGCCTGGACTCTCACACTATTATGTTAGAGCCACTATGGACTGGACTCTCACAATATTATGTTAGATCCACAATGGACTGGACTCTCACTATTATGTTAGAGCCACCATGGACTGGACTCTCACTATTATGTTAGATCCACTATGGACTGGACTCTCACAATATTATATTAGATCCACTATGGACTGGATTCTCACAAAATTATGTTAGATCCACTATGGAGTGGAGTCTCACAATATTATGTTAGACCCACTATGGACTGGACTCTCACAATATTATGTTAGACCCACTATGGACTGGACTCT
The DNA here is from genome assembly GCF_033978795.1 of Nerophis ophidion. Taxonomy (NCBI): domain Eukaryota; kingdom Metazoa; phylum Chordata; class Actinopteri; order Syngnathiformes; family Syngnathidae; genus Nerophis; species Nerophis ophidion. The sequence continues at coordinate 45,977,772 of NC_084620.1, read as the reverse complement.
CACTATTATGTTAGATCCACTATGGACTGGACTCTCATAATATTATGTTAGATCCACTATGGACTGGACTCTCACTATTATGTTAGATCCACTATGGACTGGACTTTCACAATATAATGTTAGATCCACTATGGACTGGACTCTCACAATATTATGTTAGATCCACTATGGACTGGACTCACAATATTATGTTAGATCCACTATGGACTGGACTCTCACTATTATGTTAGATCCACTATGGACTGGACTCTCACACTATTATGTTAGACCCACTATGGACTGGACTCTCACTATTATGTTAGACCCACTATGGACTGGACGCTCACAATATTATGTTTGATCCACTATGGACTGGACTCGCACTATTATGTTAGATCCACTATGGACTGGACTCTCACACTATTATTTTAGATCCACAATGGACTGGACTCTCAGTATTATGTTAGATCCACTATGGACTGGACTCTCATAATGTTATGTTAGATCCACTGTGGACTGGACTCTCACTATTATGTTAGATCCACTATGGACTGGACTCTCACAATATTATGTTAGATCCACTATGGACTGGACACTCACTATTATGTTAGATCCACTATGGACTGGACTCGCACTATTATGTTAGATCCACTATGGACTGGACTCTCACTATTATGTTAGATCCACTATGGACTGGACTCTCACAATATTATGTTAGACCCACTATGGACTGGACTCTCACTATTATGTTAGATCCACTAACGACTGGACTCTCACAATTTTATGTTAGATCCACTATGGACTGGATTCTCTCACTATTATGTTAGATCCACTAAGGACTGGACTCACAATATTATGTTACACCCACTATGGACTGGACTCTCACAATATTATACTGGATCCACTATGGACTGGACTCTCACACTATTCTGTTAGACCCACTATGGACTGGACTCTCACGTTATCATGTTAGATCCACTATGGACTGGACTCTCACATTATCATGTTAGATCCACTATGGACTGGACTCTCACACTGTTATGTTAGACCCACTATGGACGGGACTCTCACAATATTATGTTAGATCCACTATGGACTGGACTCTCACAATATTATGATAGATCCACTATGGACTGGATTCTCACAAAATTATGTTAGATCCACTAAGGACTGGACTCTCACTATTATGTTAGAGCCACTATGGACTGGACTTTCACTATTATGTTAGATCCACTATGGACTGGACTCTCACACTATTATGTTAGAGCCACTATGGTCTGGACTCTCACAATATTATGTTAGATCCACAATGGACTGGACTTTCACTATTATGTTAGAGCCACTATGGACTGGACTCTCACAATATTATGTTAGATCCACTATGGACTGGATTCTCACAAAATTATGTTAGATCCACTATGGACTGGACTCTCACTATTATGTTAGATCCACTATGGACTGGACTCTCATAATATTATGTTAGATCCACTATGGACTGGACTCTCACTATTATGTTAGATCCACTATGGACTGGACTTTCACAATATAATGTTAGATCCACTATGGACTGGACTCTCACTATTATGTTAGATCCACTATGGACTGGACTCTCATAATATTATGTTAGATCCACTATGGACTGGACTCTCACTATTATGTTAGATCCACTATGGACTGGACTTTCACAATATAATATTAGATCCACTATGGACTGGACTCTCACAATATTATGTTAGACCCACTATGGACTGGACTCTCACTATTATGTTAGATCCACTATGGACTGGACTCTCATAATATTATGTTAGATCCACTATGGACTAGACTCTCACTATTATGTTAGATCCACTATGGACTGGACTTTCACAATATAATGTTAGATCCACTATGGACTGGACTCTCACTATTATGTTAGATCCACTATGGACTGGACTCTCATAATATTATGTTAGATACACTATGGACTGGACTGTCACTATTATGTTAGATCCACTATGGACTGGACTTTCACAATATAATGTTATATCCACTATGGACTGGACTCTCACAATATTATGTTAGATCCACTATGGACTGGACTCACAATATTATGTTAGATCCACCATGGACTGGACTCTCACTATTATGTTGGATCCACTATGGACTGGACTCTCACACTATTATGTTAGACCCACTATGGACTGGACTTTCACAATATAATGTTATATCCACTATGGACTGGACTCTCACAATATTATGTTAGATCCACTATGGACTGGACTCACGATATTATGTTAGATCCACCATGGACTGGACTCTCACTATTATGTTGGATCCACTATGGACTGGACTCTCACACTATTATGTTAGACCCACTATGGACTGGACTCTCACTATTATATTAGATCCACTATGGACTGGACTCTCGCTATTATGTTAGATCCACTATGGACTGGACTCTCACAATATTATGTTAGATCCACCATGGACTGGACTCTCACAATATTATATTAGATCCACAATGGACTGGACTCTCAGTATTATGTTAGATCCACTATGGACTGGACTCTCATAATATTATGTTAGATCCACTATGGACTGGACTGTCACTATTATGTTAGATCCACTATGGACTGGACTCTCACAATATTATGTTAGATCAACTATGGACTGGACACTCACTATTATGTTTGATCCACTATGGACTGGACTCTCACTATTATGTTAGAGCCACTATGGACTGGACTTTTACTATTATGTTAGATCCACTATGGACTGGACTCTCACTATTATGTTAGAGCCACTATGGACTGGACTCACACTATTATGTTAGATCCACTATGGCCTGGACTCTCACAATATTATGTTAGACCCACTATGGACTGGACTATCACAATATTATGTTAGATCTACTATGGACTGGACTCTCACTATTATGTTAGATCCACTATGGACTGGACTCTCACAATATTATGTTAGATCCACTATGGACTGGATTCTCTCACTATTATGTTAGATCCACTAAGGACTGGACTCACAATATTATGTTAGATCCACTATGGACTGGACTCTCACAATATTATGTTAGATCCACTATGGACTGGACTCTCACAATATTATGTTAGATCCACTATGGACTGGACTCTCACACTATTCTGTTAGACCCACTATGGACTGGACTCTCACATTATTATGTTATATCCAGTATGGACTGGACTCTCACACTGTTATGTTAGACCCACTATGGACGGGACTCTCACAATATTATGTTAGATCTACTATGGACTGGACTCTCACTATTTTGTTAGATCCACTATGGACTGGACTCTCACAATATTATGTTAGATCCACTATGGACTGGATTCTCTCACTATTATGTTAGATCCACTAAGAAGTGGACTCACAATATTATGTTGGATCCACTATGGACTGGACTCTCACAATATTATGTTAGATCCACTATGGACTGGACTCTCACACTATTCTGTTAGACCCACTATGGACTGGACTCTCACATTATTATGTTAGATCCACTATGGACTGGACTCTCACACTGTTATGTTAGACCCACTATGGACGGGACTCTCACTATTATGTTAGATCCACTATTGACTAGACTCTCACTATTATCTTAGATCCACTATGGAAAGAACTCTCACTATTATGTTAGATCCACTATGGACTGGACTCTCACTATTATGTTAGAACCACTATGGACTGGACTCTCACAATATTATGTTAGATCCACTATTGACTGGACTCTCACTATTATGTTAGATCCACTATGGACTGGACTCTCGCTATTATGTTAGATTCACTATGGACTGGACTCTCGCTATTATATTAGATCCACTATGGACTGGACTCTCACAATATTATGTTAGATCCACCATGGACTGGACTCTCACAATATTATTTTAGATCCACAATGGACTGGACTCTCAGTATTATGTTAGATCCACTATGGACTGGACTCTCATAATATTATGTTAGATCCACTATGGACTGGACTCTCACTATTATGTTAGATCCACTATGGACTGGACTCTCACAATATTATGTTAGATCCACTATGGACTGGACACTCACTATTATGTTAGATCCACTATGGGCTGGACTCTCACTATTATGTTAGAGCCACTATGGACTGGGCTCGCACTATTATTTTAGATCCACTATGGACTGGACTCTCACTATTATGTTAGATCCACTATGGACTGGACTCTCACTATTATGTTAGAGCCACTATGGACTGGACTCGCACTATTATGTTAGATCCACTATGGCCTGGACTCTCACAATATTATGTTAGACCCACTATGGACTGGACTCTCACAATATTATGTTAGATCTACTATGGACTGGACTTTCACTATTATTTTATATCCACTATGGACTGGACTCTCACAATATTATGTTAGATCCACAATGGACTGGACTCTCACACTATTCTGTTAGACCCACTATGGACTGGACTCTCACATTATTATGTTAGATCCACTATGGACTGGACTCTCACACTGTTATGTTAGACCCACTATGGACGGGACTCTCACAATATTATGTTAGACCCACTATGGACTGGACTCTCACAATATTATGTTAGATCTACTATGGACTGGACTCTCACTATTATGTTAGATCCACTATGGACTGGACTCTCACAATATTATGTTAGATCCACTATGGACTGGATTCTCTCACTATTATGTTAGATCCACTAAGAACTGGACTCACAATATTATGTTACATCCACTATGGACTGGACTCTCACAATATTATGTTAGATCCACTATGGACTGGACTCTCACACTGTTATGTTAGACCCACTATGGACGGGACTCTCACAATATTATGTTAGATCCACTATGGACTGGACTCTCACTATTATGTAGGATCCGCTATTGACTAGACTCTCACTATTATCTTGGATCCACTATGGACTGGACTCTCACTATTATGTTAGATCCACTATGGACTGGACTCTCACTATTATGTTAGATCCACTATGGACTGGACTCTCACAATATTATGTTAGATCCACTATTGACTGGACTCTCACTATTATGTGTTAGATCCACTATGGACTGGACTCTCACTATTATATTAGATCCACTACTGACTGGACTCTCGCTATTATGTTAGATTCACTATGGACTGGACTCTCGCTATTATGTTAGATCCACTATGGACTGGACTCTCACAATATTATGTTAGATCCACCATGGACTGGACTCTCACAATATTATGTTAGATCCACAATGGACTGGACTCTCAGTATTATGTTAGATCCACAATGGACTGGACTCTCATAATATTATGTTAGATCCACTATGGACTGGACTCTCACTATTATGTTATATCCACTATGGACTGGACTCTCACAATATTATGTTAGATCCACTATGGACTGGACACTCACTATTATTTTAGATCCACTATGGGCTGGACTCTCACTATTATGTTAGAGCCACTATGGACTGGGCTCGCACTATTATGTTAGATCCAGTATGGACTGGACTCTCACTATTATGTTAGATCCACTATGGACTGGACTCTCACTATTATGTTAGAGCCACTATGGACTGGACTCGCACTATTATGTTAGATCCACTATGGCCTGGACTCTCACAATATTATGTTAGACCCACTATGGACTGGACTCTCACAATATTATGTTAGATCTACTATGGACTGGACTCTCACTATTATGTTAGATCCACTATGGACTGGACTCTCACAATTTTATGTTAGATCCACTATGGACTAGATTCTCTCACTATTATGTTAGATCCACTAAGGACTGGACTCACAATATTATGTTACACCCACTATGGACTGGACTCTCACAATATTATGTTAGATCCACTATGGACTGGACTCTCACACTATTCTGTTAGACCCACTATGGACTGGACTCTCACATTATCATGTTAGATCCACTATGGACTGGACTCTCACACTGTTATGTTAGACCCACTATGGACGGGACTCTCACAATATTATGTTAGATCCACTATGGACTGGACTCTCACAATATTATGTTAGATCCACTATGGACTGGATTCTCACAAAATTATGTTAGATCCACTAAGGACTGGACTCTCACTATTATGTTAGAGCCACTATGGACTGGACTCTCACTATTATGTTAGATCCACTATGGACTGGACTCTCACACTATTATGTTAGAGCCACTATGGACTGGACTCTCACAATATTATGTTAGATCCACAATGGACTGGACTCTCACTATTATGTTAGAGCCACCATGGACTGGACTCTCACTATTATGTTAGATCCACTATGGACTGGACTCTCACAATATTATATTAGATCCACTATGGACTGGATTCTCACAAAATTGTGTTAGATCCACTATGGACTGGACTCTCACAATATTATGTTAGACCCACTATGGACTGGACTCTCACTATTATGTTAGATCCACTATGGACTGGACTCTCATAATATTATGTTAGATCCACTATGGACTGGACTCTCACTATTATGTTAGATCCACTATGGACTGGACTTTCACAATATAATGTTAGATCCACTATGGACTGGACTCTCACAATATTATGTTAGATCCACTATGGACTGGACTCACAATATTGTGTTAGATCCACCATGGACTGGACTCTCACTATTATGTTAGATCCACTATGGACTGGACTCTCACACTATTATGTTAGACCCACTATGGACTGGACTCTCACTATTTTGTTAGACCCACTATGGACTGGACGCTCACAATATTATGTTTGATCCACTATGGACTGGACTCGCACTATTATGTTAGATCCACTATGGACTGGACTCTCAGACTATTATGTTAGATCCACTATGGACTGGACTCTCACTATTATGTTAGATCCACCATGGACTGGACTCTTACTATTATGTTAGATCCACTATGGACTAGGTTCTAACACTATTATGCTAGATCCACTATGGACTGGACATCTGCAGAACCTCTCCAAGGTTTCTCATTGTCCCACTGGGTTGAGTTTTTCCTTGCCCCGATGTGGGATCTGTGCCGAGAATGTCATTGTGGTTTGTGCAGCCCTTTGAGACACTCTTGATTTAGGGCTATATAAGTAAACATTGAATGATTGATTGACTAAAAGGCATTAAAAGTCATTAAAAAGCCTTAAAAGTCATCAAATAGATTTTGCGAAATGTAAGGCCTTAAATGGCATTAAAAAGCATTAAACTCGATGTACGGCGGCATCAAAAAAAGTCACACAATTTTAGGCTGGGACCGATTGACATTAAGTCATCGATAATTTGCTATGTCCATCTGTTTCTTTTCTCTGTCTCAAGCTTTCAAAGTGGATACGAAAGGTCTCACTTTGCAATGGTGTCTGTATATTCAACAGTAGAATTACAAACGCTGTTTCCATATGAGTTGGGGAATTGTGTTAGATGTAAATATAAACGGAATACAATGATTTGCAAATCATTTTCAACTCATATTCAGTTGAATATGCTACAAAGACAACATATTTGATGTTCAAACTGATAAACATTTTTTTTTTTGCAAATCATTAACTTTAGAATTTGATGCCAGCAAAACGTGACAAAGATGTTGGGAAAGGTGGCAATAAATACTGATAAAGTTGAGTAATGCTCATCAAACACTTATTTGGAACAGGTGTGCAGGCTAATTGGGAACAGGTGGGTGCCAAGATTGGGTATAAAAACAGCTTCCCAAAAAATGCTCAGTCTTTCACAAGAAGGGATTAGGCGAGGTACACTCCTTTGTCCACAACTGCGTCAGCAAATAGTCAAACAGTTTAAGAACAACGTTTCTCAAAGTGCAATTGCAAGAAATTTAGAGATTTCATAATATCATCAAAAGGTTCAGATAATCTGGAGAAATCACTCCACGTAAGCGGCATGGCCGGAAACCAACGTTGAATGACCGTGACCTTCGATCCCTCAGACGGCACTTTATCAAAAACCGACATCATTCTCTAAAGGATATCACCACAATTATTCAGGAACATTTCAGAAAACCATTGTCACTAAATACATTTGTCGCTACATCTGTACGTGCAAGTTAAAGCTCTACCATGCAAAGCGAAAGCCATTTATCAACAACATCCAAAAACGCCGCGGGCTTCTCTGGGCCCGAGTTGGATCTATGATGGACTGATGCAAAGTGGAAAAGTGTTCTGTGGTCTGACGAGTCCACATTTCAAATTGTTTTTTTGAAATATTCGACATTGCGTCATCCGGACCAAAGGGGAAGCGAACCATCCAGACTGTTTTTGACGCAAAGTTCAAAAGCCAGCATCTGTGATGGTATGTGGGTGCATTAGTGCCCAAGGCATGGGTAACTTATACACCTTTGAAGGCACCATTGATGCTGAAAGGTACATACAGGTTTTGGAACAACATATACTGCCATCTAAGCGCCGTCTTTTTCATGGACGCCCCTGCTAATTTCAGCAAGACAATGCCAAGCCAAATTCAGCACATTTCAACAGCATGGCTTTGTAAAAAAAGAGTGCGGGTTCTTTCCTGGCCCGCCTGCAGTCCAGACCTGTCTCCCATCGAAAATGTGTGGCGCATTGTGAAGCGTAAAATACGTCAGCGGAGAACCCAGACTCTTGAACTTGAAGCTTGAAGCTCTACATGAAACAACAATGGGAAAGAATTCCACTTTCAAATCTTCAACAATTAGTTTCCTCAGGTCCCAAACGTTTATTGAGTGTTGTTAAAAGAAAAGGCTATGTTACACAGTGGTGAACATGCCCTTTCCCAACTACTTTGGCACATGTTGCAGCCATGAAATTCCAAGTTAATTATTATTTGCAAAAAAAAAAATTAAGTTTATGAGTTTGAACATGGGCTGCACGGTGGGAGAGGGTTTAGTGCGTCTGCCTCACAATACGAAGGTCCCGAGTAGTCAGGGTTCAATACCGGGCTCGGGATCTTTCTGTGTGGAGTTTGCATGTCCTCCCTGTGAATGTGTGGGTTCCCTCCGGGTACTCCGGCTTCCTCCCACTTCCAAAGACATCCACCTGGGGATAGGTTGATTGGCAACACTAAATTGGCCCTAGTGTGTGAATGTGAGTGTGAATGTTGTCTGTCTATCTGTATTGGCCCTGCGATGAGGTGACCACTTGTCCAGGGTGTACCCGCGACCCCAAAGGGAATAAGCAGTAGAAAAATGGATGGATGGAGTTTGAACATCAAATATCTTGTCTTTGTAGTGCATTCAATTGAATAAGGGTTGAAAAGGATCTGCAAATCATTGTTTTCCGTTTATATTTACATCTAACACAATTTCCCAACTCATATGGAAACAGGGTTTGTACATAAACAGAGTAAACCTCTTGTCAGTCATCCACAATCTTTGTTTTGCTACGCCGAAGGACTTATGCTTCAATACATTTTTGTCTTGAGGAGCATCCTACGTACATTCAGGCTCAAAAATACAATGTTCTGGATCATCGCTAACTATTGCTGGGTTGCATATGACGTCATGTCCGTTTCTCTCCTTCGTGGCTTAATTGACACGATGGTCAAGCAGCTTGAGCATAGCATTAAATTAAGTGAGATTAGTGTAGAGTTTGAGCAGAAAATGTCGTATTGCTGGGTCATCCAGTCGTTCAAGTAGAGAGATAGGAAGGAGCTTTCATTCATCCATCCATACATCCATTTTCTACAGCTTATTCCCTTTGGGGTAGCGATGGGCGCTGGTGCCTATCTCTGCTACAAACGGGCGGAAGGCGGGATGCACCCTGGACAAGTCGCCACCTCATCGCAGGGCCAACACAGATAGACAAACAACATTCACACTCACATTCACTCTCTAGGGCCAATTTAGTGTTGCCAATCAACCTATCCCCAGGTGCATGTCTTTGGAGGTGGGAGGAAGCCGGAGTACCTGGAGGGAACCCACGCAGTCACGAGGAGGACATGCAAACTCCACACAGAAATATCCCAAGCCCGGGATTGAACCCAGGACTACTCAGGGGCATTCGTATTGTGAGGCAGGCGCACTAACCCCTCTTCCACCGTGCTGCTCAGCTTTCGTTCAGTCCAGAACAAAGTTGTTCATAAAGGTAGTAAAGTCAGGGAAAAAAACAAAGTAAAAATATCACATTTGTGATTTCATTTGAAATAAAAAGACGCAGAGGTTACATTAACAATATTTGCAGAGACCCAAATAATTGGGAGGATTGGCACTACCAAACTTAAGGTTTTACTACTGGGCGACCAACATTAGAATTCATAAATGTTGGCTGTAATATGAAGCATTTGATCCCCCTCTGTTATGGAGGCTAACTCATCTCAGTCAGTATCTCTCAAGGCTCTGGTTGACTCTCCAATCCACTCTTCTACATCCACTTTTACGAAAAATCCAATCGTAAAAACCTCATTCAGAATTTGAGTCTAGTTCAAGCACTATTTTGGTTGACAGACTATTACTAATCTTCAACCCATCACTGCTAATCATGCATTTCCTCCCTCTCTTGTCGATACCGCCTTTTTAAGATGGTCAAGTCAGAGGATCGACAACATTAAATATTTATACATTGACCGCACTTTTGCCTCTCTTCAGCAACTTTGTATCACATTTTCACTCCCTTAGCAAATCTTTTTTAGATATCCGCAGATTGGCAGTTTTGTTCTTAATGTTTTCTGTGGGATTGTCACGCTCGAGTCGCATGGTGATGCGCGATTTTGTTCTCCCAGGGATGCAAAGGACACTCCGGACGAAAACGTAAAGGTAGGGTGATTTAATAAATAATACACAGTACTAAACAGACCGAAAGAAACAAAAGAACAGCGTGGCGAACGCATGGGAAGCTAAGGCTAACACTTAGCACAGAGTCTGGAACCAGAAATATAAACGCGACTGTTTCTTACCGCAAACAAGGAACCCAGGACGAGCGATAAAAAGGGCAGGCTTAAATATAGTCTCTTGATTGGACACAAGTGTGTCCCCAAAAACCGAGGCAGGTGAAAATCATACGTGACAAAACAAACAAACAAGGAAGGATATAACTACTTTATATTAGAAATGGCAACAGCAGAGGGTGAATGTCCCATAACAAGATGGTAGAGAAAAAGAAGAAGCATATCGACTATGGTGTCCCCACAGACTACCGTGGCGGATACGCGCACACTTTCAGGACTTATGCAGGTCTCAAATACACATCAGCAGGATCCATCTTGCGGCGGGCTTCTGTGTGCCCTGCCTCACTGTCGGACTGCCGGCTCCGCCTCTCCACATTCTTTATTTCTAGTGGAACATTTAAAGTTTTGGTGTTGTTTACTAGCGTCATATTGCAGTCTACACATATCTCTTATGTGTGACTACCATCTACTGGTCACACTTATCATTACACCATGTACCAAACAAAATTGCCTCGAGGTCGGGGGACGGCGTGACGAAGTTGGGAGAGTGGCCGTGCCAGCAATCTGAGGGTTCCTGGTTCAATCCCCACCATCTACCATCTTAGTCACGTCCGTTGTGTCTTTGAGCAAGACACTTCACCTTTGCTCCAATGGGTCCTGTTTAGCGCCTTGCATGGCAGCTCCCACCATCAGTGTGTGAATGCGCGTGTGAATGGGTGAATGTGGAAATAGCGTCAAAGCGCTTTGAGTTCCTTAAAAGGTAGAAAAGCGCTATACAAGTACAACCTATTTACCATTTACCAAAATCGCTTCGAGGTGGGTAAGCACAACCAGAATTATTCCGTACATTAGGCACACCGGGTTATTCGGTGCACTGTCGATTTTTGAGAAAATTAAAGGATTTTAAGTGCGCCTTGGAGTCTGGCACTTAAATTACTACGTCCGTGTGTGTGTGTTTGTTTTCTTTGTCTCTCGCTCCAAACCGAGAAAAAGACGTCTGACTCTGCATCGCTCTCAGCACCTGACCGCATTGATTTAACAGTAAAATGAACAGTTAGCTCTCCTTTTAGTCATTCACAATCTTTGTCTCTGTGGACCGCCAGCTTTGGCATACAGGATTTTTTCTGACGTCGCCTCCCTACTCGTGACTGGGTAGTGAGGAGTTCCGCAAAGAAACCTCAATGAAGAGTAAAAAATATGATGAAAAAGCCAAATGTCGTGGTCATGTTTCTTCTTCAAACCAGATGGGCAATCCACCATGAATGTATGTTTTATAGACGTGTCATGTCGCTAATTAGTCTTTTCTGCCACCAGGCAAACGATCGCAGGCTGCCATGACGGCACGCCTGAAGAAGGTGGAGTTGGAGTGCAAGCAAAAGGAGGAAGAGAGAGTCAACCTGGAGCTGGAGCTCACAGAGGTCAAAGGCAGCCTAAAGAACGCCTTGAATGGAGGAGTCACCCTAGGTCTCACCATAGAACCAAAAAGTAGCTCTTCTGCACTCCAGGTTAGCACATTGCTACTTACTTGCTGACTGACTTCCTCATGTCTCGGGATGTGAATTGAAAATATGCTTACAATTCCGGTTCCATTTGCGATTACGTTCTCATTTGGAAAGTAAGATAACACACAGGCTGATTAGCATCAAATTAGTATAGTTTAGAATAAACATGAGGATACATACCCAAAAGTGAGGTCTGATGGGGGAAGTGCTCTTTTTTGTTACATATTGTTCACAATCATTATGAGAAACCAGAACACATTGGGGTTTTTTTTTTATTAAGGATTTTAAAGATGGTAAAAAACGTAATGTAGTAACAGACACCTTCATAACAATATGTACAATATACAATATGTACAATATACACACCTTAGTATATATATATTATAGTAACAGACACCTTCATAAGAATATGTAATATGTTCATATACACACTGCAAGTATATATACATGTATATATACATATAACATGTAATAACAGACACCTTCATAACCATATGTAATATGTACAATATACACACTGCAAGTGTATATATATATATATATATATATATATATATATATATATATATATATATATATATATATATATATATATATATATATATATATATATAAAACATGTAATAACAGACACCTTCATAACAATATGTACAATAGAAACACTGCAAGTTAATATATAATGTAAGAACAGACACCTTCATAACAATATGTAATATGTACAGTAAAATGTATATATATAATGTAGTAACAAACACTTTCATAAGAATATGTAATATGAACAATATAAACACTGCAAGTTAATATATAAGGTACAAACCCTATTTCCATATGAGTTGGGAAATTGTGTTAGATTTAAATATAAACGGAATACAATGATTTGCAAATCCTTTTCAACCCATATTCAGTTGAATGCACTACAAAGACAAGATATTTGATGTTCAAACTGCATCCATCCATCCATCCATTTTCTACCGCTTATTCCCTATTGGGGGCGCTGGCGCCTATCTCAGCTACAATGGGGCGGAAGGCGGGGTACACCCTGGACAAGTCGCCACCTCATCGCAGGGCCAACACAGATAGACAGCCAACATTCACACTCACATTTACACACTAGGACCAATTTAGTGTTGCCAATCAACCTATCCCCAGGTGTTCAAACTCATGAACTTAATTTTTTTTTGCAAATAATAATTAACATAGAATTTCATGGCTGAAACACCTGCCAAAGTAGCTGGGAGAGGGCATGTTCACCACTGTGTTACATCACCTTTTCTTTTAACAACACTCAATAAACGTTTGGGAACTGAGGCAACTAATTGTTGAAGCTTTGAAAGTGGAATTCTTTCCCATTCTTGTTTTATGTAGAGCTTTAGTCGTTCAACAGTCCGGGGTCTCCGATGTCGTATTTTACGCTTCATATTGCGCCACACATTTTCGATGGGAGACAGGTCTGGACTGCAGGCGGACCAGGAAAGTACCCGCACTCTTTTACTACGAAACCACGCTGTTGTAACACTTGGCTTGGCCTTGTCTTGCTGAAATAAGCAGGGGCGTCCATGATAACGTTGCTTGGATGACAACATATGTTGCTCCAAAACCTGTATGGACCATTCAGCATTAATGGTGCCTTCACAGATCTGTAAGTTACCCATGCCTTGGGCACTAAGACACCCCCATACCATCACAGATGCTGGCTTTTAAACTTTGCACCTATAACAATCCGGATGGTTATTTTCCTCTTTGTTCCGGAGGACACCACGTCCACAGTTTCCAAATATAATTTGAAATGTGGACTCGTCAGACCACAGAACACTTTTCCACTTTGCATCAGTCCATCTTAGATGAGCTCGGGCCCAGCGAAGCCAGCGGCGTTCCTTGGTGTTGTTGATAAATGGGTTTTGCTTTGCGAAGCAGAGTTTAGACTTGAACTTACAGATGTAGCAACCAACTGTAGTTACTGACAGTGGTTTTATGAAGTGTTCCTGAGGCCATGTGGGGACACCGTTTACACACTGTCTGTTTTTGATGCAGTACCGCCTGAGGGATCAAAGGTCCGTAATATCATCACTTACGTGCAGTGATTTCTCCAGATTCTCTGAACCTTTTGATGATTTTACGAACCTTAGATGGTAAATTCCCTAAATTCCTTGCAATAGCTCGTTGAGAAATGTTGTTCCAAAACTGTTCGACAATTTGCTTAAAAATTGGTGACCCTCGCCCCATCCTTGTTTGTGAATTACTTAGCATTTCATGGAAAATACCCAATCATGGCGCTGTCACGCCAAATTTCTTCCCTCTACAAAAACCTTACCCCCCCCCCATTGACTTCCGGGGTCATGATTAATACAGATGTTTTGTTAACGCTATATTATAAAAATAAAACGCTATATTATAAAAATACAGACGTTTTGTTAACGCTATATTATAAAAAAATTTAGAAAAATGAAAAAAACAATTTACACACACAAGCTATGGGATGACGTAAGAGGAAACGTGAGGAAACGTGACCCCGGAAGTAAATGTGTCATCCCATAGCTTGTGTTTGTAAATTGTTTTTTGAATTTTATTTTTTATAATATAGCGTTAACAAAACGTCTGTATTTTTATAATATAGCGTTATATTTTTATAATATAGCGTTAACAAAACGTCAGTATTAATCATGACCCCGGAAGTAAATGGTGGGGGAAGGTTTTTGTAGGGGGGGAAAAAATTTGACGTGACAGCACCCACATGTTCTCAATTAGCCTGCACACCTGTGGGGTGTTCCGAATAAGTGATTGATGAGAATTTTCAACTTTATTGCCACCTTTCCCAACTTCTTCGTCACGTGTTGCTGGCATCAAATTCTAAAGTTAATGATTATTTGCAAAAAAAAATGTTTATCAGTTTGAACATCAAATATGTTGTCTTTGTAGCATATTCAACTGAATATGGGTTGAAAATGATTTGCAAATCATTGTATTCCGTTTATATTTACATCTAACACAATTTCCCAATTCATATGGAAACGGGGTTTGTAGTAACAGACACCTTCATAACAATATGTAATATGTACAACATTAAGACTGCAAGTATATATATAATGTAGTAACAGACACTTTCATAACAATATGTAATATGTACAATATAAACACTGCAAGTGTATATATAATGTAGTAAGAGACATTTTCATAGAAATATGTTTATAAACACACTGCAAATGTGTGTGTATGTATATATATATACATAGATCCGCCCGATTGTAGCTGAGATAGGCATCAGCGCCCCCCGCGACCCCAAAGAGAATAAGCGTTAGAAAATGGATGGATGGATATATATATAGTTAACATGTAATAACAGACACCTTCATAACAATATGTAATATGTACAATATACACACTGCAAGTATATATATATATATATATATATATATATATATATATATATATATATATATATATATATATATATATATATATATATATATATATATATATATGTGTGTAATGTAGCAACAGAACGTACGTGGTGACGTCATGCGCACCCACAGGAAGTGATTAGAGAATAGTTGACAAATAGTTCCCTTGCTGGATTGTAATCCCTCCGCAGGTCACATGCTCACTAAACTCTTCTCAGTCACCAGCCACATCACGGCGAGCATGTGAGTCGTCGCCTTTCTCCAGCTGCAGCGCCAGCGACACCGAGGTGTGCTTGCCCATTAATAGTGCCTCACTGCTCCGACGCCAACCTCTGGGCACCCAGAAGGCATCACCAGTCCGAGGTCACGTACTGAGGAGGGCTAAGGTCAGATGTCCTACTGTACACAACTTTTCACATTTAGTGATGTTAGTCCCGTCAAGATTTTGCTGCTTGTTTGTGATCGTTGCAGCTTAAAATGTCTGATTGTATGGAAGCTTTTTTTTTTAAAGTTTTCAATATCATTGCAACAGTTTGTGACTTTACGAAGTTGTAATCAATGTTCTAACCTCAAAAAATCAAAGGATTTCTACAAATCTTACAATATTTTATACATATAAACATTAACTCATGTCTTTTATATAATGACAACAATTTACCACGACCAGCATGATCTTGCGGGCCTTTTTCAAATGTCCGACTTTAAAGGAGCTTTTCCCCCCAAAATTTAAATGGAATTTGATTTTTCTTTAGATTTTTGTTGCAATAACATTTGTGTAAGTTTCAATGAATCTTTTATGATTTTCACAATTATTATAGCAGGTAAATTAGTCTATAATGAACAACTACAGCACCTGGGAAAAGTATCTTACCAGCAAGGCACACAAAATGTGTGAAATAGGAATTATTCTCTCACAACAAAGTGCCTAAAGAAAAGTCCAACAAATGAAAAGAACAACTCTTACAGTTAAAATTAACGTTTGCTGAAGACTAAACAATGAAAATGTTCTGAAGGGACATAGATATGTTCTACACAAGCTGTACACTGACTATTTTAAAGTATATCCAAGCATCATTTCTAGTACTTTCCCTTGAAAAGGCTGTGCTGTAAGGAAAAAGTAGTACTGACTTTTGTGACATACTTTAAATACACATATATTAGGGTATTTTTATATATATATATATATAATGTATGTATGTATGTGTATATATATGTGTATATTTGTATATATAAATGTATGTATGTATATATATGGATATATAAATGTGTATATATGAATACATTTGTGTATTTATGTGTGAATATACAGTGTTTCCCCCGGAAAATGTGTTAGTTAAGGTGGTGTCTTTCCATCGGACGGACCGGGGAAGGGGGTGGGTGTAAGGATCGGTGTAACTCGGCCTGTCGCCATCATGTCTCCACCTCGTCGCTGCCACCACAGCCTGGGGTGGCAATAGACTAAAGACTGCGGTGAAGTAGGCCGGCTTCGTCGCGTGAAGAAGCCTACAACTTTTGGTTGTGTTTTCCGCTCCATTTGCTGAATGACTGTAGACGATATATATCCCTATAGTTTTTCCGTAAAGTAAAAACAAAACAGTCCTGGTTACCTGGAATACTAAAATAATGACTTACAAAGTCATATTAATGACTTACTTTAAGTAAGCGTTTGCAATAAGCGTTTGAAAAAAAAGAGTTAAAAGTGGGGCCACATGCTGACATATGCTCAACTCATCATGCTTAATTTATGACAGCATTTGGGAAGCCTGTAGATGATTTTTATTATGTAAATTTTATATTTTTATCAACATGTGATGTCAGGGACCCTGCCATTCAAAACTAGGCTGCTACATTACTAATGATTGATGTAACTATAGCTGAAAAAAATAGTACAATAACAATAGGAGAGACTATTCATCCCTGAACACCATGGAGTTCATGTAGGCTTTATGATTCAGTTACATTATTATATCAACTATCAGAGACAGAAACTCTTCATTTAACATAATGTCCTTTTTGCTGCTTCAAGGTCAATAATGCTTGTCTTTCTCTCAAACAGACAAGGCTTTGCTGTCCGTAATGCACACACACACCGCACAGTGAGCTAACGTTACGCTAAAAGCTAATTAGCCTACACCTCAAGGACTGCGAGCGAGCTGAGCTGCCGCTTATGTTTCTAGAACGTCAACGGGCTCATAGTGATGTTACTAGTAGATGACTGGGAGGTGTTTATTATAATTTGGGGAGAGTCCGCTGCCTTCTGCTTACCTTTCTGCTCACTCCACCGAAGGAGCACTGATGCCATGCGCTCGGAATACGCACTGCTGATGGGCTGTTACATGCGCTCTAAATACCACTGCTGATTGGCTGCTACCGCTCTGGTGTAACCAATCAGATGGTTCTGTCGGTGGGACAATGCTGGGTGCTGCAGAGACTACTGACAGAGGCAGAACTAAGTGAAGCAGCTTGTTAAGAAATGAGTATAGGCGGTGGCCCTTTGTTTTAAGGCGGCCGCCTTAACAACCAAGCACTGCGGGAAACCCTGTTATATATACATACATATGTGTGTATATATATATATATATATATATATATATATCTGATATATGATATATTGATCACCCACATTTCATACACTTAGACAGATGGAGTAATTTTGCCCAACAAAGCGGGAATAGCATAGCACAAAATTGTACACACTTAGGGCCTCATTTACGAAGATCCAAATACCACATGTTAAACAGCATGTACAAAAAATAAAATAGCGTTTACAGTACCATGAGTGGGAGTGTTGTGTGTGATCTACTAAGACTGCGTGTGCAATTGAAAAGTGGTGCAGAAAGCCTTAAAATTAGGATTTTGCATGCATACGTGACTGTTAACACGGAGACGATCATTTTTTGCACATTCATGTCATCAGGTGTTGAACCAGCAGCACACGTCTATAATCTGTAACACCTTTTTATGAATCGCAATCTAGACAACAGAAACATACGCACACTGACACTTGTGACACTTTTTTTGCGTCTGGAATGACTTGACGGCGAAAAAATGCAATATGAAAGACAAATTTTCATGTATTATGGTGATATATTTCCTAAATTAAAAAAAAAGGACAGCAGATATCAAAACGCATCAATTGAACTAATTTTATTCAGCCGCATAAGTCACTCAGCTGCAATGAAATTTATAAAAGGATGTTGCTGAATAGACGATACGTCTAACATTTTTATTTCTGACTAGAGATATCCGTTAATATCGGACTGCCGATATTATCGGCCAATGAATGCTTTAAAATGTAATATCGGGAATGATCGGTATCGGTTTCAAAAAGTTCAATTTATGACTTTTTAAAACACGGCTGTATGGAGTGGTACACGGATGTAGGGAGAAGTACAAAGCGCCAATAAACCTTAGAGGCACTGCCTTTGCGTGCCTACCCAATCTCATGATATCTACAGCTCTTCTCACACCCAAGTGAATGCAACGCATACTTGGTCAACAGCCATACAAGCACACTGACAGTGGCCGTATAAACAACTTTAACACTGTTACAAATATGCGCCACACTGTGAACCCACACCAAACAAGAATGACAAACACATTTCGAGAGAACATCCGCACCGTAACACAACATAAACACAACAGAACAAATACCCAGAAACCCTTGCAGCACTAACTCTTCCGGGACGCTACAATATACACCCTCTACAAAAACCCCGCCCCCTTCAACCTACTAATGCTCTCTCAAGGAGAGTATGTCCCAAATTCCAAGCTGCTGTTTTGAGACATGTTTAAAAAAAAAATTGCACTTTGTGACTTCAATAATAAATATGGCAGTGCCATGTTGGCATTTTTTTTTCCATAACTTGAGTGGATTTATTTTGGAAAACCTTGTTTAATGCATCCAGCGGGGCACCACAACAAAATTAGGCATGATAATGTGTTAATTCCATGACTGTATATATCGGTATCGGTTGATATCGGAATCGGTAATTAAGAGTTGGACATTATCGGAATATCGGCAAAAAAGCTATTATCTGACAACTCTGGTTTTTACTCCATTTTAGTTTATCATCAAATTTGCAAATTTGCCAAATGTTCTTTAAACAACTTTAACCATCTTTTTTCTTTCTTTTCCAGGAGTGGGAACAGAAGAGCGGAACATAAAACACCTTCAGGTCATTCTGTCTTTTTCCCATGTTGAATTTGTGTATATATTTATTTACAATGTCCCAATTAACCAAAAAAGACCAACACACTTTTTTTTTCTTTTTTTTTTTACTGTTGAGCATGTTTTTTTGTTGTTTTTTTGGTGCCTTTGCTTTTGCTCCAGTCAACAGAATCAAATATTTATTTGTAAAAAAACAAAACAAGAATAGCTTTGCTTTTATTTATGTTTATATATATATTTTTTATTTATATAAGTATATATATTGAATTTCTTTACATTTATTCAACGGAGTGTCAGACTTGTTAGTTATTTTTATTCTAATTTCCTTCTGTTGTTTTACTGCTTACCTTAACATTGAAATATTTTAAAAGTGGCTTAAATTATTAGAACTACTCGGAAAACAAAATGAAAATCATTTCTTGTACACTTTTTTTTTTAGGTTTACAAGAAGTTAACCACTGTTTTAAGGATTTAGCTCAACACAATTTATTGGAATCTTACCTTGGAAAATAGACAACTGAATTTAATTAGAGTTTTTTTATATTTTACGCTGGTCCAAATGTTTTTTCAACTTAGCTGTAATCGTGCTTTAAAAACCGGGGCCCATTTTGTCCAGTCAAAAGCAGGATGCCGGTGATGAAATCTACATTCCGATCTTTTTTTTTTGGATGTGTGTATTTTCTTCGTAGCCAGCCTTAGCTAATTTGAATGACATTTGGCCGTCAAATTTAAGAACAAATTTACATTTTGGCTTTTTTAATTGTTTTTTTTTAACTAGTTTTTCCTTTTTTACAAAACAGGCACTTCAGTGTTTGAGTGCTATATAGATGGAATGTGTGATTATTGGCTTTGCGACTTCAAAAAAAAACAAAAAAAACCAGTGAAGTTGGCACGTTGTGTAAATGGTAAATAACAACAGAATACGATGATTTACAAATCCTTTTCAACTTATATATAGACTGTAAAAACGAGATATTTAACGTTTGAACTGGAAAACTTTATTTTTTGCAAATATTAGTTCATTTGGAATTTGATGCCTGCAACATGTTTCAAAAAAGCTGGCACAAGGGGCAAAAAAGACTGGGGAAGTTGAGGAATGCTCATCAAACACTTATTTGGAACATCCCACAGGTGAACAGGCTAATTGGGAACAGGTGGGTGCCATGATTGGGTATAAAAGCAGCTTCCATGAAATGCTCAGTCATTCACAAACAAGGATGGGGCGAGGGTCACCAGTTTAAGAACAACATTTCTCAACGAGCTATTGCAAGGAATTTAGGTATTTCACCATCTGAGGTCTGGATTATCGTCAAAAGGTTCAGAGAATCTGGAGAAATCACTGCATGTAACCTTGAATGCCCGTGACTTTCGATCCCTCAGGCGGTATTGCATCAAAAAGCGACATCAGTGTGTAAAGGATATCACCACATGGGCTCATGAACACATCAGAAAACCACTGTCTGTAACCACAGTTCATCGGTACATCTGTAAATGCAAAATTAGGACTCTACTATGCAAAGCCAAAGCCATTTATCAACAACACCCAGAATCGCTGCCGGCTTCGCTGGGCCCGATCTCATCTAAGATGGACTGATGCAAAGTGGAAAAGTGTTCTGTGGTCTGACAGGGTCTACATTTCAAATTCTTTTTGGAAAGTTCGAACGTTGTATCCTCCAGAACAAAGAAAAAAATAAACATCCGGATTGTTATAGGCGCAAAGTTGAAAAGACAGCATCTGTGATGTTATGAGGGTGTATTAGTGACCAAGGCATGGGTAACTTACACATTTGTGAAGGCACCATTAATGCTGAAAGGTACATCCAGTTTTTGGAGCAACATATGTTGCCATCCAAGCAACGTTATCATGGACGCCCCTGCTTATTTCAGCAAGACAATGCCAAGCCACGTGTTACAACAGCGTGGCTTCATAGTAAAAGAGTGCGGTTACTAGACTGGCCTGCCTGGAGTCCAGACCTGTCTCCCATTGAAAATGTGTGGCCTATTATAAATGATAAATGGGTTGTACTTGTATAGCGCTTTTCTACCTTCAAGGTACTCAAAGCGCTTTGACACTACTTCCACATTTACCCATTCACACACACATTCACACACTGATGGAGGGAGCTGCCATGCAAGGCGCTAACCAGCACCCATCAGGAGCAAGGGTGAAGTGTCTTGCTCAGGACACAACGGACGTGACAAGGTTGGTACTAGGTGGGGATTGAACCAGGGACCCTCGGGTCGCGCACAGCCACTCTTCCACTGCGCCACGCAGCCTTAAATACCAAAACAGAGATCCCGGACTGTTGAACAACATAAGCTGTACATCAAGCAAGAATTGGAAATAATTCCACCTAAAAAACTTCAAAAACTTCGTCTCCTCAGTTCTGAGTTTTGTTAAAAGGAAAGGCCATGTAACACAGTGGTAAAAATGCCCCCGTGCCAACTTTTTTGCAATGTGTTGCTGCCATTAAATTCTAAGTTAATGATTATTTTCAACAATAAAAAAGTAGTCTCTCAGTTGGAACATTAAGTATCTTATCTTTGCAGTCTATTTATTTGAATATAGGTTGAATAGGATTTGCAAATCATTGTATTCTGTTTTTATTTACCATTTACACAACGTGCCAACTTCACTGGATTTGGGGTTTGTACAATCTTTGAGGTTTATTTAATAGCGTCAAGAGCCTGAAATGACCAGGTCTAAGTAGCTAATTGGTTTGGTCCAGTTTTATTACATTTTCAAAGATATACAGTACAGGCCAAAAGTTTGGACACACCTTCTCATTCAATGCGTTTTCTTTATTTTCATGACTACTTACATTGTAGATTGTCACTGAAGGTATCAAAACTACGAATGAACACATGTTGTCTTTAATGTCTTTAATGTCCTTTGTTTTCTTTGATGTTTCCCTCTTACACACATGTAAGAGGGATGTGTACTATGGCTATGAGTTTTTTTTTTTCCCTTGGCATCAGTCTGAACCCCCTCTCCAGAGGCCCAGGCTAAAACCGATTTTTTTATTTTATTTTATTTTATTTTATTTTATTTTATTTTATTTTAATCTTTAATTTTTTTCTCCCACTCCCCCCCTTGTCTACCTGTATCCCACCTTTTTTGTAAGGGGCGCTGGAAGCTGGCAGACCCGTCAGCGATCCTGTTCTGTCTCCCTGTAATGTTTGTCTGTTGTTGAATGGGATTGGGCTGAAAATTTAAATTTTCCTGAAGGAATAAATAAAGTACTATGTAATCTAATGTGGAGATATGTACTTAACAAAAAAAGGTGAAATAACTGAAAACATGTTTTACATTCTAGTTTCTTCAAAATAGCCACCCTTTGCTGTGACTACTGCTTTGCACACTCTTGGCATTTTCTCGATGAGCTTCAAGAGGTAGTCACCTGAAATGGTTTTCCCTTCACAGGTGAAGTGAGAGAATGCCAAGAGTGTGCAGAGCAGTAATCAGAGCAAAGGGTGGTTCTTTTGAAGGAACTAGAATATAAAACATATATTTTTTTAGTTATTTCACCGTTTTTTGTTAAGTACATAACTCCACATGTGTTCATTCATAGTTGTAATGCCTTCAGTGACAATCTACAATGTAAATAGTCATGAAAATAAAAAAGACACATTGTTTGGGGAGAAGGTGTTTTCTACTGTATATTTTTAAACATAGTCATGTTTCACATAGACACTTTTATCCAGTTAAGGTTCATGATCAGTTTATGATTGGAAAAATGTTGTATAACAAACAAACACATTTTTTTCCAACAATTTTACAAACTCCCTTTTTTTATCTTTTCATTAGTTTTTAGTGAATTTCGCCAATGGAAAATATGTCAACAAATGTGAACGTGAGTTATGTAGCTCAGCTTTGCATTGTGTTTTTTTATTTTTTTTTTATTTGTTGCACCTTATAAATCTTTTTACTTTATTTTCTATCTGACAGTCACCAATTTGGCGACAATAAAAAAAATGCTTTGCAAACAAACAAAAAACGGTTCTTTTTTTTTTTCGAACTTATTAAAAAAAATATTATTAAATATCTCCTGATATAGTCATCTTGTTTATATTATTTTTGTTACAAAAAATATATGAATGAAAACGTCACGGCCAATTAGTTGCTAAGCAGACTTAATAACCACCACTTATTTAGTTAAAAATTAAGAATAAGTACTTTTTCAGCAAAATATGATACATTTACTCAGTATTATCCTAAAGTCTGGATTTCATAATTGAAGAGCTGATTGTTCCAGTTTCGACTCCTCTTTTGTGCCTGTTTCTACTCCGAGTCATGTTCCTTTTGGTGTCCTTGTTATTATTCCTCATACTTTATTATTATAGTCCTGCACGTTTCTCTTAGCCCTACGATGAGGTGGCGACTTTTCCAGGGTGTACGCCGCCTTCCGCCCGATTTTACCTGAGATAGGCACCAGCGCCCCCCGCCACCCCAAAAGGGAATAAGCGGTAGAAAATGGATGGACGTTTCTCTTACGGTTAATATGAGACGGATCGTACCCCCCACATATGTTATACCATCGGAAAAGTCTCACTCGCGCCTACGGTGGTACTTTAAGTTTGGAACATTTTGTTTTACCATGGTGCGCTACCATACTTGCCAATTCGGGAGATGGGGGGTGTTGTTGAGGTGTGTGTAAGGTGGTGGTGGTGGTAGTGGGGAGAATTGGGGGTTGTAGCGAGGGGTGTATATATTTTCAAGTGTTTCTTATATATATATATATATATATATGTATATATATATACATATATATATATATATATGTATGTATGTAATCACAAGACTACTTCATCTCTACAGAACTGTTTCATGAGGGGGTTCCCTCAACCATCAGGAGATTTATATATATATATATATATATATATATATATATATATATATGTATATATATATATATATATATATATATATATATATATATATATATATATACATATATATATATATATATATATATATATATATATATATATATATTCCTCAAGTTGTCCTGAATAGACTAAAATTACTTTTTCCAATCATTTTGTAACTCGAAAGCGTACTTCTTCCTACTCGCCGTCACCATGTCTCTTCTTCGTTCTTCTCTTTCGTCTCTGTTATGTTTTTTTGGGCATTACTACTTGCCGTAGTTTTGAAGCAATGCATGATAGGAATCCGGATGTTGTGTGTCGGTGTATTAACGTGCCGGCTGGAATAAACACACGGTGAGAAATAGCTCTGTGCCTGCCTACTTTATGGGTGACTGGTAAACCTATGGATAACGGAGACATATATAATATTCTCCTTTTCAGGTGAGAGGACGCCCCCAATATTGTTGTCCGGGTGAAAATCGGGAGAACGGTTGCCCCGGGAGATTTTCGGGCGGGGCACTGAAATTCGGGAGTCTCCCAGGATAATTGGGAGGGTTGGCAAGTATGGACGCTACTCACGAATAATTTTAAAAAATGGGCCAGTTGAATGGGTACATACCTCTTCAATGGACGATTGCTCTGAGACAAATGCCAAAAAGACAAAATGACTTCCTCTTGTAGCTCAGCCGTACTTTCATGTAGCTCGGTGCTCAAAGTCTCATTTTGTTCACACACCTGTCTACTTTCGACACACGCTAACGATAGCATGCTAACGTTAGCTTGCTTGCACGCTAACATAAGCATGATATTTTTTAAGCTGAATTTGTTACCCGAGTCAAATTACTTGGTACGTCCGTTAGCATGCCAGCAAGCTAATATTAGTATGCTAAAATTTGTTTGCGTTTCTTTCACTTTTTTATTTACTTCCACATCCATACATTTTACTGCCGTGTTACTCGATATGTGAGACATGTACTGTTAGCATGCCATCGTTAGCACACATGCTAAGTGTTACATCTGAATGTAGGCATGCTAATTGTGACAGACTTCCTGCCATCACCGTGTGGGTTGCGGGGACACTTGACACACGACGCATCATAGCAGGTTTGATTCAGCTTTATTGCTTCGTTAGGTCTGTCTTCGGGCCAGTCGGGCGCGCCCATTTCTAGTGCGCCGACCCTGCCTTTGGTCACGCCACTTTTCAGTGCGCACGTTGTGCCTGCTTGTCGCCGTTGCACGCCTTTCGGCGTCCGGTGCTCGCGTCTGCTGCGGGGGTGCGTCATCTCGCTCTCTGTGTCATTTGTCACGCTCTTGGTCTGCTGGCCGTGGTTTCCTCCTCCATGCTGCCTCCTGCTCGTGCCCCCCTTCGCCTCTCCTATAGTCTAGCAGCAGATGGAAAGATTGTGAGCAGATGTGTGGTGTACGCACCTGACTTAAATTGCCGCTCTCGTGCCGCTCCGCGTGCGTCACGCCTCTCCTCGCCGCCGCATGCACCGCCTCCTGGCCTCCATCCTGGCCAGGGCTGTCTCTCTCAGCCCGCTGTCGGCCCGTCGGCTGCGTCTCGCCACACTAATGTTTTAGGCTAACTCTATAGCTCATTTTGTACAGTTACACCTAAAACTCACATATTCAGATACTCGGCACCATCTTAAAAGTACGGCGGCTCCCGACGACACCCGGCCAGAGGTCCAGGGCACAGACAGCCGGCCCATTAAAATGTTTCTAGTTCCTATTCTTATTCCCAACATGTTGATGTGATTTAGTTTTTTTAACCGAGACGATACATCTCCTTTCTGAATGTGATTCTAATGTGCAACTGCTTATCAGTCAATCATCCATCCATCCATCCATTTTCTACCGCTTATTCCCTTTTGGGGTCGCGGGAGGCGCTGGCGCCTATCTCAGCTACAATCGGGCGGAAGGCGGGGTACACCATGGACATGTCGCCACCTCATCGCAGGGCCAACCAACAAAGATAGACAGACAACATTCACACACTAGGGCCAATTTAGTGTTGCCAATCAACCTATCCCCAGGTGCATGTCTTTGGAAGTGGGAGGAAGCCGGAGTACCCGGATGGAACCAACGCATTCATGGGGAGAACATGCAAACTCCACACAGAAAGATCTCGAGCCTGGGATTGAACCCAGGACTGCCGGACCTTCGTATTGTGAGGCAGACGCACTAACCCCTCTGCCACCGTGAAGCCCCATCATCAATCAATCAATCAATCAAAAACAATTTAATCACAAATAAATATAGAAACGCTTATCCTGGTTCAACTTCCAATGTTGTTCTTAAAGGGAAACATTATCACCAGACCTATGTAAGCGTCAATATATACCTTGATGTTGCAGAAAAAGGACCATATATTTTTTTAACCGATTTCCGAACTGTAAATGGGTGAATTTTGGCAAATTAAACACCTTTCTATTATTCACTCTTTTGGGGCGATGACGTCACGTTGTGACGTCACCTAGGTAGTCAATCCGCCATTTTCTCAAACATTGAGGCAAATCAGCTCTGTTATTTTCCGTTTTTTCGACTGTTTTCCGTACCTTGGCGACATCATGCCTCGTCGGTGTGTTGTCGGAGGGTGTAACAACACGATCAGGGACGGATTCAAGTTGTCTTACGTGGACTGTGCATCGTTTGGCACGGCATGCTAATCGATGGTAACATGCTATTTAGGCTAGCTGTATACACATATTGCACCCACATTTAATGTCAAACAAACACTTACCAATCGACGGATTTAAATTGCTCCAGTGGTCAAAAGATCCGAAAGTCCCTCGTTTGCACATTTTACCGGCGATGCTACGACAGACATGGCACAGAGATGTATGGATACCCTGCGACACTCAAAGCAGATGCATTTCCAAGGATAAAGTCAACAAAATCACAAAAGTGAGTTTTGTTGATGTTTTGGACTTATGTGCTAATCAGACATATTTGGTCGCGGCATGATTGCCAGCTAATCCATGCTAAGATGTTATTTAGGCTAGCTGTATGTACATTTGTAGCTATATTTGCAACCAGCCTTTCCCTACACCCGCATTTAATGCCAAACAAACACTTACCAATCGACAGATTTAAGTTGCTCCTGCACATTTTACCGGCGATGCTACGACAGACATGGCACAGAGATGTATGGATACCCTGCGACACTCAAAGCAGATGCATTTCCAAGGATAAAGTCAACAAAATCACAAAAGTGAGTTTTGTTGATGTTTTTGACTTATGTGCTAATCAGACATATTTGGTCGCGGCATGATTGCCAGCTAATCGATGCTAACATGTTATTTAGGCTAGCTGTATGTACATTTGTAGCTATATTTGCATCCAGCCTTTCCCTACACCCGCATTTAATGCCAAACAAACACTTACCAATCGACTGATTTAAGTTGCTCCTGCACATTTTACCGGCGATGCTACGACAGACATGGCACAGAGATGTATGGATACCCTGCGACACTCAATTGTTGGTTAGAAGGCGATCGACGAATAGCTTCAATAGCTATTCGCTCAATAGCTTCAGTTTCTTCTTCAATTTCGTTTTCGCTATCTGCCTCCATACTCCCAACCATCCGTTTCAATACATGCGTAATCTGTTGAATCGCTTAAGCCGCTGAAATCCGAGTCTGAATCCGAGCTAATGTTTCTATATCTTGCTGTGCTATCCGCCATGTTGGCATCACTAAATTATGTCATAGGAAAATGGACGATGGATTTAAAGATAGCGAAAATCAGGCACTTTAAAGCCTTTTTTCGGGATATTCCATGATGGGTAAAATTTTGAAAAAAACTTAGAAAAATAAAATTAGCCACTGTTAACTGATTTTTATTGGTTTTAACCCTTCTGAAATTGTGATAATGTTCCCCCTTAATGCTTTTCCCCCTCATTTTGGGCATTACTAATTTCCTCCTGGATTCAGAGTCAGACTCCTGGCAGCGGTACGGTTGGGGAGGCCTCGTCGACATCGCCTCCAGTTTCTTTTACAGTTGGACAGATGGCGTTTTCCCATACGCCTGCAGCCCATTATATGCTGCTGCCCAACTCCAGGCCTTCCTTGGCCATAGTCCCTGGGATGTCTGTTCTTCCAGGCCCCTGCCCAGAGAGTTCACCCCGTCTGTTTTTGGTTGGCCAAGCAACTTTTTATGTTGGACTTAAAACACATCCACCCACCCTACTTTGTACACGTCTTGTTTTAGACTTTGGGATGTCTGGAATCCGTTCTTTGGGGGGAGGGTACTGTCATGATCTGTTTGTAGTCTTGTGTTTTGTTCCCAATGTGCTCGTTCCTGTCATGACTTGTCTTGCCCTGATCCTTGTTTCCTCCAACCAGCTTTCCTCTTCCTATTGTGTCTTGTCCAGGTATGTTCAGTTGTCTAATTAGTCGGTATATTTAATTGCACTCTGGTGTTTGTTTGGTTGTCATATGTCCTGTGTGGTGATTTCTTTTCCAAGCTAGTGTTAACGTTCATGCTCATAGCCTTGGTCCTTGTTTTGCAAATTCTTAGTTGCTTCCTTTGGACTGTTTTTGCTGCGAGAAAGCGGTGAGTGACAAGGTCAAAGTCATTGGACCAAAGAGCAATTTGTATTCAACATAAATAGTATTTGAGAAAAATAAAGACATTTGAACCATGTATGTTCTGTTAAACCACTAATGGTAACCTAAGCTAGCCGGTGGTTTTCTTGTTGCGGTTTTTGGTTTTAGAAATGTAACTTTCACCACGACACCATAGACCGAAGTTCCGTGATCAACTTTGTAGTTGTGTCATCGGATTTGCAGCCTCATGTTTTGTACACTCGGGTGAAGAGAGGAGCGGAGCTTTCTACCGATCACCACCTGGTGGTGAGTTGGCTGCGATGGTGGCGGAGGATGCCGGACAGACCTGGCAGGCCGAAATGCATTGTGAGGGTCTGCTGGGAACTTCTAGCAGAGTCTCCTTTCAGAGAGAGTTTCAATTCCCACCTCAGGAAGAACTTTGAACATGTCACGAGGGAAGTGCTGGACATTGAGTCCAAGTGGACCATGTTCCGTACCTCTATTGTCCAGGGAGCTGATTGGAGCTGTGGCCGCAAGGTAGTTGGTGCCTGTCGTGGCGGTAATCCTAGAACCCGCTTGTGGACACAAGCGGTGAGGGATGCCGTCAAGCTGAAGAAAGAGTTCTATTGGGTTCTTGTGGCTCATAGGACTCCAGTGGCAGCGGACAGGTACCGACAGGCTAAGCGGTGTGTGGCTTCTGCAGTTGCGGAGGCAAAAACTCGGACATGGGAGGAATTCGGGGAAGCCATGGAAAACAACTTTGGGCGGCTTCGAAGGGATTCTTGCCACCGAGGAGCTTTTTAACTACCTCAGCAAACTCAGCTCAAAGACAGGAGCCAGATGAGGTGGTTAGGGCATCTGGTCAGGGTGCCCTCCGAACACCTCCCTAGTGAGGTGTTTAGGGCACGTCTGACCAGTAGGAGGCCACAGGGAAGACCCAGGACACGTTGGGAAAACTATGTCTCCCGGCTGGCCTGGGAACACCTCGAGATCCCCCGGGAAGAGTTGGACAAAGTGGCTGGGGAGAGGAAAGTCTGGGTTTCCCTGCTTAGGCTGAAGATGGATGGGATGGATGGATGGAACTTTGACCGTGTTGCATAAAGCCATTTTAACAACACACAAATTAAATCCATGCCAGTTTCTACAAGAAACTTGCTCTAATGTGAATCTTAGCTCATACAGGCAATCCAGCTAAGATCAACTTTTCAAAGCGAGTTGAATTGGTGAGTGCTCCTACTTCAAGATTGCACTTGGATCAACCAAACAGATCCCACAAAGTAAGACTAAAAGTTGTGAGAGTTCTACTTTATAGGTTGTATTCACCGTCATGTGCGGTTTGTTAACCATGCGAGGGTCAAAGTGGTGGGCCGGCGAGCGTCTGTTGTCAAAGCGTTCTGGGCGGCATTTTGCCTTTCTCAAAGAAAAATGCGCTTTAATTGCGTTATGTTCAAATTGCGAAAAGGAGAATGTTTCTTCAGACTTCCTCGAATCAAAGAAGGGTGAAAGAGTGTAACATTTTACGAAAGACGACGAGAAAAGTGGCACGCACTCCACTTCAAGTTGAAGCACAAGTTTGCAGTTTGATATACTTTTAACTTTTAGTATTTCCAATTTAAGAACTATTTTGATATCATTTGTATTTTAACTTCTTTTTCGGAATTCTACGAGTGTTTCGTAAAGCACCAATTTCGGGAAAGAAAATGTGAGCAAAACCTAAACAACTTATTTTTTTTAAACTACAAACAACGATCTTAAATGAATCTTTCAGGACATAAACAATGCTCAGATCTTTTGTTATATTTTGATAAAGACTGTACTCATAAACGCCGCATGCAACAACAACAAGGCAACCAACATAGCAGGAGACACAAAGTTAAATCATGAAATGCAAACTTCCCCGAGCAAAAACAGGGGTGGGGCGGAGGCGTGGTTGGGGCGGGGGGCATGGTTAAGAGGAGAGGATATATTTACAGCTACAATTCACCAACTCGAGTATTTCATATATATTTCATATATATATATATATCCATCCATCCATTTTCTACCGCTTATTCCCTTTGGGGTCGTGGAGGGCGCTGGTGCCTATCTCAGCTACAATCGAGTATATATATATATATATATATGTGTGTATGAAATACTTGACTTTCAGTGAATTCTAGCTATATATATTTATTTTATTATATATGTAAATAAAATAAATAGTTGAATTTCAGACAGTACCTATCAAATACACAGTAATAAAAACACAGTTGTTCTACTAACTGTACTGGGCTTGCTGGTTACTAAAAAAAAAAACACACTTACATTTCACTATGTGGACGGCGTGGCGCAGTGGGAGAATGGCCGTGCGCAACCCGAGGGTCCCTGGTTCAAATCCCACCTAGTACCAACTTCGTCACGTCCGTTGTGTCCTGAGCAAGACACTTCACCCTTGCTCCTGATGGATGCTGGTTGGCGCCTTGCATGGCAGCTCCCTCCATCAGTGTGTGAATGTGTGTGTGAATGGGTAAATGTGGAAGTAGTGTCAAAGCACTTTGAGTACCTTGAAGGTAGGAAAGCGCTATACAAGTACAACCCATTTATTTATTTGAGTAACATTTGTTCTTCCATTTGCGTACTGGCGAGCGATCACCGAATCCGGGAACATATCCTTCACAGATTTGTTGTAGACATCTGCAAAGGAGAACAGGATGTTGCTTCCAGCTGTCATTTTGCGATGTGGCCCATAGTACTGGGTTATGAACGATGGTGGGCTGCGGACGCTTTGTGCTTCGCTGACCGTTCATGACTGAGTATATCCGTCCGGTCACCCTTTTGAATGGAGAAATCTGTTCTACAAAATTTACAGGAAACATACCCCTTCCCCTTCGACCTCTCCTGGATAAACTGATATTCTTGTTTCTATTCGTTTTGGAACTTGCAAGCTATTTCTTCATTTTGCTCGTCGACGGCGTCGTCATGGCTGTAACTTCCTCGTTCTTCTGCTTCATCTCCTTGTTTGTGTGTGCAGTTTTTTTAATAAAATCCGTAGATGTAACGTGATTGTGCAGGTGAGCTGTTTATATAGTAGGAAAGCGGACGTGAAAACAGCCTGTCTCCACTCTGGTCCGCATGGAGCTGGAGGGGGCGTGGCCTCCAGCTCCGGCTGAACTTAGGGAGAATATTTCTTCCGGGAGGTTTTCGGGAGAGGCGCTGAATTTCGGGAGTCTCCCGGGAAATCCAGGGAGGGTTGGCAAGTATGCTCATGGAAGCAGTGCTACAGAGTCTTTGTAGCATCGTGAGGAGACTCGCCAAAGATAACCTTGCAGGGGATCCAGAAATGAGAGAAAATAATTTATGTAGCCAGAGCCGACTTTCCTGACAGGCAAACCAAATTGGGGCGCCAAATTGCGGAATGTATAAAAAGGTAAATAAATGAACAATAACATAAATAGAGTATGAATGGGGCTTCGTGAATGCCTGGGTTCCCTCCGGGTACTCCGGCTTCCTCCCACTTCCAAAGACATGCACCTGGGGATAGGTTGATTGGCAACACTAAATTGGCCCTAGTGTGTGAATGTGTGTGTGAATGTTGTCTGTCTATCTGTGTTGGCCCTGCGATGAGGTGGCGACTTGTCCAGGGTGTACGCCACCTTCTGCCCGACTGTAGCTGAGATAGGCACCAGCGCCCCACGTGACCCCAAAGGGAATAGGCGGTAGGAAATGGATGGATGGAGTATGAATGTTGTCTGTCTATCTGTATT